>NC_134103.1:19764594-20065665 GCF_000715075.1 Nicotiana tabacum
TACCCCTTTAATTACCCACCCCCCGAAACCCTACCCATTTTCTCTGAGACACCGACCTCAAATGCTCCCTCCTCTTCTCTAAAAATCTGTCACGACCCAAATCTCCCTCCGTAAGATGTCGTGACGGCACATAGTCTCTGCGACTAGGTAAGCCTAACATTTGGGAAATAATGAAGATGAAAACGTAAATCTAAAAACTAACTGCAAAAAATAATTAAATAGCTGATATAAACGCTACTCGGCATGTACAATAACCAACTCTCAAATATACACAGTAATTTCCCAAAACTCGGAACATCATAAGTCACAAGCTTCTAAGAATTTATCTAACGATTTCTATACATCAGTACTAGAAGAAGTAAAGGAGGAACAACATAAAAAGGGATATACGGGGACTCCAAGGTTTGCGGATGCGGGAAGATGTACTTTGAAGTCTCCGAAGCAGCAGCAAGTACGCAACTAATAGCGAGGCTGGTAGGAGGTACCTAGATCTGCACACGAAACATGTGCAGAAGAGTAGCATTAGTATACCATAACGGTAACCAGTAAGTGCCAAGTCTAACCTCGGTCGAGTAGTGACGAGGTCAAGTTAGGACCCTACTGGTATATATATAATAAATAAGGCAGAATAAAATATTGCAGTATAATAAGATATCAAAATTTAACAAAGAAGGAATCACAAAGGAATAACAATATAGTACACAGGAATAAAATAGTAGGGGATCTCCCGAGATACCATATCGTAGTCCCAAAAGTAAATGTGCAGGGCGATCTCCCAGATTACCGTTCCATAGTCACAAAGTAGATATGCAAGGGGATATCCTGGGATACCGTCCCGTAGTCCCAAAGTAAATATGCAGGGGGATCTCCCGGGATGTCGTGCCGTAGTCCCAAAGTAAATATGCAGGGGGATCTCCCAGGATACCGTCCCATAGTCCCAAAGTAAATATGCAGGGGGATCTCCTAGAATACCGTTCCGTAGTCCCAAAGTAAATATGTAGGTCAAACAATGGAAATCACAATTACAGCAAAAAATCCTACAGTTTAAACTAAGAACAAGTCAAGGAAGAAGCAGGAAATCCACTAAGCATGGTTCACAGAGTTCAGATAAGCATTTAAGACATGTAGACATGCTAGACTAGACTAAATAGGATAACTACACATGTTGATATAACTCAATTAAGATGAAATAGGTTATTACTCAGTGAAAATTGGATTTTTCAACAAATAGCCTGTGTACGCACTCGTCACCTCACATACACGACGCTCACATATCACAACAGTACCAAATCCTAAGGGGAGTTCCTCCACACAAGGTTAGGCAAGACACTTACCCCGAACCAAGCTCAATCAATCGGTAACAATGCCTTTTTTCAAGAATATCCGACTCTGAATGGCCCAAATCTAGCCAAAAACAATTACATACCATAAATATAACTATAAGAAACTAATCTAATTAATGAAATCAAGGCTTAAGCAAGAAATTAGAAAATCGCCCCAAAACATGGACCCGGGCCCACATCTCGAAATCGGGTAAAAGTCGCAAAATATGAATACACATTCACTCAAGAGTTCACTCTTACCAAAATTTTCCAAAGCTGATGTACAAATTCCAATCAAAACTCAAAAACATAGTTGAAGGACTTCTCCCATTTTTCTCAAATTTCTCAATCAAATTCCTTAATTAAATGATGAAATCAACCATAGATTAGTAAAATATAACCATAAATGAGTTAAGAATCATTACCCAAAAGATCCATCTAAACATCTCCCAAATTATCACCCATATCCGAGCTCTCAAAGTCCCAAAATTGAAAATGGGATAAAACCCTCAATCTTGGCCCTTTTCTGCCAGTGATTTCTCTTCTGCGGGCTTCTAGTCGAACATGAGACGTGGCACATGTGGAAAATTCCATTGCAGGTGCGGAAATGACATAGTGGCTGGGTCCACTTTTGCGTTAAAAGGGTCGCACCTGCGAGTGCGCACCTGCGGACTTTTGTCCGCTTCTGCGGTCTTCTCCACACATGCGAGTCCTTAAGCACATCTGCAGGCATCGCATATGCATCATTTCCCTCGCACCTATGACCCATGGCAACTCCTTCCAATTCCGCTTTTGTGCTTGACCTCATGCACGTGCGATCCCGCACCTGCGGTCTCCCCACTGTAGGTGCAAAAATACTAGAATTGTGAAAACTTCAGCAATAACACAAGTCCAATTTTTGATCCGTTAAGCATTTAAAACTCACCCGAGGCCCCCGGAACCTCAACCAAACATACCAAAAAGTCCTAAAATACCATACGAACTTAGTCGAGCCCTCAAATCACATCAAACAATGCTAAAAATATGAATCACCCTCCAATTCTATCTTACTGAACTTTGAAACTTCAAACTTCTACAATCGATGCCGAAACCTATCAAACCACGTCTGATTGAACTCAAATTTTGAACACAAGTCATATTCAACATTACGGACCTACTCCAACTACCAGAATCAGAATCCAACCCTGATATCAAAAAGTCCACTTCCAGTCAAAATCTACAAAAATTCGACTTTTGCCATTTCAAGCCTAAATCAACTATAGACCTCCAATTCACAATCCGGACACGCTCCTAAGTCCAAAATCACCCAACGGAGCTAACGGAACCAACGAAAATCCATTCTAGAGTTGTCTTCACACAGTTCCGACTACGGTCAAAATCCTAAGACTTAAGTTTCCGTTTTAGGGGCTAAGTATCCCAAATCACTCCGAAACCACAAACAAAACCTCCTGGCAAGTCACCTAGAGACTTATTTCCCCGGCTAGCCGCCTCTTTATTCTCTAATCTCTCCACTCTCACACCAAACCCTAGCTGACCATTCTCCCTTATTCCTTTCTTATACGCATTCATACGTGGATTTTACTTACCTTTTCTGCTATTATCACTCAGTTATGGTAACTTTCGTTACCATTCTACTTATGGAAAGTTCAATTATCACAAATGTAGCTTTGAACTTATGGTTCCGGGTATGCTTTTGGCTCTATACACTTAAGAAGAGAAAATTTCTTATAGTTATGGTATATATCCGATGATTCTATAGTGATTGGGGCTTGTGAATGATTTGCCAAAAATCGGACTCCAACTAGGGTTTAAAAAATTCTTACTTCCTCTACTATTTCGAGTATACATGGGATATATTCTTTCCTTTTTTATGTTGATTGCTTGTATTTCCTTGTTTGTTCGTCCAATCTTGCTAATATATAAACCCCCTTCCCCGTTTCCCCTAAAATACCTTAAGAACTATTGCTATTCTCTCACTTTCACTTCTCCTATACTACTCTGAAACTTAAGCTCTTGACCGACTGAAATCCAATGCCGTCGGAATTTGAATATTGGAACTTTGTCAGTGTGAGCACTGCTCGAGATTCGTCTGAAACCCTTGGGAACTCTGTCCCACCGAGATTCTTGGGTTCTACTTCTCATCTTGATATTGATGATTAAGATATTGCTAAAATTGTCCTTTTTGTTTACTTTTTTGTCAATTGGTAACTGGTAAGTCCTTTGGCCTTCGCAGTTTTATCATTTGTTTGTGTTCATGAATTGTTTGTTTACATCATATTTTCATTGAAATTTGTTTGTGATGCTTAACTTATTCTAATACTAGAACTTGCCTACTTTGGTAACTCGGATTCTGGATTTCTTAAGTATGTTTCACTATTTTGTGTGTTTCTGAATACTTATGTCTACTATCTTCTATGAGCCCATCTCCCTACCTTGCTCAAACCACTTGTGAGGAACCAGTTTATTGCCCTAAATGTATTCAGATGCATTGCTTTTACTAGGTCATTTATGTGTAGCCTGTTAACTTCCTGAATGATCATGTAATTTCTGAATGTCATTACTTCCTGAATCTCTAAAACAAGTGTGTTTCTAAGTGTTTCCCAAGACTTTCTAGGGTGAATCTCTATGTTTTGCCTCTTCCTGCATATGATCAATTGGAACTAGGCTTTATAATTACCTATCCTGTTAACTTAGGGTTGATAATTTCATCTACCATGAATCCTAATGTCTGATTGTCTTGCTGTCCTAGAGTTTGACATATTCATCTAGCTACTATGAGTTTTTTGGGATCTTGTGCTATAGTTAAGCTTCATGTTCAACTAAGTATGTTCACCAAGTTATGATACTAGTATGTTGTTATGCTAGGCTTTCATGTTAAATTCCTCATATAAGGGTTATACTCCACCTTCTTCTTGTCTATGGTTCTGCTAAGCTGTTATCCAAAGTTCTTTGGGTTGGTTCTACTTTGAAAAACTATTTGCAGTTGTTTGCCAGATCATGATATCCTACCGTGTCACTGTTAATCTTGTTTTTTGGAATTATTTGCCTGTATGTGCCTTTGACGCCTTTCAACTTACCCTAAGTGTTTAAGTTATTCTATGAGTACTTTTTTTTGGATCCATTAGCTTTATTACTTCAATCTCTTGAGCCTGGTGTGCTGGGCCTGCCTTTGGTATTGGGGGTTTGAAGTATATTATATGTACTTGGAGTTTGGGCCTGTTGTCCGCATGAAGTTCTAGGCCTATTTGAAGGCCCAGATATGTTACTAGGTTATTTTATATTTGTACTAGGGCCTATAATTATTCAATATGCTCTGTAATAGCTTGTAAAACTGAATGATGGGGAAATTAGTGAAAAGGGGGATAGTGTATTCTATTTCTTGCACGAATGGGTAGAAAAACATGTCCATAGGGTTAATTGCTTTGTTTGACGTGCCTTATTTCTCTACACTAATAGAAATCATGCCTATAGAAACTCAAAAACTTCACCTACTCAACCTCTCTAATGCCCATATATTCTCAGAAACCTATTTGGAAGAACTTAAGTGCTTTACTTGTTCATATGTCTACTTCTATGCACTATTAGATAGCATGCCTATAAGAATCAAACATGAATGACTATTTGCTCAACTTGTGCAATTGCAATGTGATTATTAGATAATATGCCTATAGGACCATATTAAGATATTCTTCCATCGATACTCATCTAGATACCATGTCTATACGGCCTCAATTGATTAACTAATTGGTTGTCTTTTTTGTTGTTTTTTTATCACACTGCCAGCCTAGATAACATGACTATAGGAATAGGCATGATAAAATCTGTGTTCAAATACCAACTATTAGAGATCTTGCCTATAATATACTGCTACTTTCTTAGAAAGAATGCTAATAGGATCACAAACGAGTTATTTTGAGTTTTCGGATGGCTTCACTGCCCCAAGCGCAAATCATTTAGAGATCATGTCTATAAGCTTTATAATACTTGTACTCTGTAATTTTGATAACCTAGACAATGGCACTGCCCATGAGATATTCTTAAACTGTGTGGTCACATAGAAGTCATGCCTATAGTTTTAAAACAACTCTAATACACCTCGGTTCTAAAACTGCCTACTGCATAATCTGACATTTGTTCGCGTGCTTTTGTTTCTTATGTGTGGAGGCTAACTTGAGCCATTCCTTATCTGTATGTGTAGTCATACTTGTTTTGAATGTGCACCTTGTTTTGTCATTTTGAGCAGCCTAGTAAAGTCTAGAACCATCCAAATAGTAGGTCCAAAGCCTCCTGGACCATAGGCATGTGACAGGTAGTGCATGCATAGGATACGACCTAGAATTGAACTAGAGCGCTTTAAGTGAGTAATTTTAACATAGTAATTGGGTAGCATGAGATGATAGTCTATGCCTGCTGAATAATATGAGTAGCCCCTACCTTAAGGTGCTGCAAAGTGTTATTTATGTTGCATGGGTGATCCTTTAGGAGAAAAAACTTAAGACCCCCTTTATCGCTTGCCCGTAGATCTAAAAGGATCCAGCCATAGTCTTGACCGTATATCGTTTTTCCAAAACAAAACAAAAACAAAGTTGGTTATAGTAGTAGTTCATGAGACCTCGAATTCCCTCGTTCCAGCGTGCATTATGCCAACAGGTCGCACCACCAACTCTAGCTGAGAAGTTGAGTCACCCTTCTTTATTTTCTTTCAGAAATAGAATAGAATAAGGACTGAGATAGTCTATATACTGTATCGATCATAGGATCACTCTATAAATAGGTCAATTCTCTGTGAACTTCCACTATTCACGACATCCCTCGCTTCTCGCAAGAACGGCTCCTTGGTAGAGGAGTAGAAACACTGGTCCCCTTTGGGTAACTTGCTTGTGCGTGCTATTACCTACCGTAGGGCCTTCATGCCCGAAGCAAATAAAAAGGAGCAGGAACAAGAGGTTATCCTCTCCCGGCCCAATAGTTCCGAAACTACTACTGTGGTTGTTGACAACGGGGATCCCCCATTCCAAAAAGTTACTAGGCCGGCCGTTAGGTCCAAAGTTGTATACCACTTCTATGGTGCCGATAGATTCACTACTTTAGTATCATTATCGGACATTACAGGATGAGCATCTATTTCTTGTATATCGTTCCACACCGAGAAGAGGTATGTGTACCTTCAACAATAACAAAAATGGAACCATAGGCTCCTATGCTGGGAGAATTGCGGGATATAAGTCTAACTACCTCAACTCCCTATTTCTGGAATGCTATAATTATTAAAGTCTCTCGACAACAGGAATGGGAGATTACCGGTAAGCCAGATGCTTCACGAATCATATTTAACTTTAAGGCATTTTGTTTCACTTTAATCATCCTCGTGAAGAGGCACACTCCGATACCATTGACGTCCAATAGCTTTTATAGTAATGGCTAGATTTACTTCTACCTCGTCTACTGAGTATAACGGAGCAAATGATTGTATAACACTGAACATAGGGATGATACTAGGAAATATGGTCCAAAGAATCTCGATAGTAGTTCCATGAACAATCCTCTGCGATATTGGAATATTTTATAATGGAAATGCCATAAAGCTCGACCCAAGATCCATGATACGAAAACCAAAATCAGAATAACAAAGAAAAAGACCTCGTATATGTGTTGCTGCGTCTTGAACAATCATTTGGTTTGGTTTATTCTTTGACTGCGCTTACCCCCCCCCCCCCAACCCCCCAAAAAAGAGACTTCATTTCTTCCACCTTCCCGGTACGAGTAGTGAAGAAGTAAAGAGAGTTTGGGATATAGCACGTCCCTTCTTTTTAGAATATGAAATCCACACTTTGACACCTGAGATTCTGAAATGAGTAGATACTTCTTCACAAGCATAATCTATTTTATGGTTAAATACATTACGAGATGTTTCCATACTTTTCGCATTCAGTTCTAGCTATTTTAGCACCTTTTAATCGACCTGAACAACATATACGGATCCCATCCACCACTCTTTTCACTACTAATGGAATATCCTTCACTATTTTACAAAAAATGGAACTAAATGATCTTGTTTTGTTCCTCAGTTGAAAAGAGATGTCTTGAGTAATCAGAGAAGCACTTTGATAAACATATTTGATCTTGACCGATTCTATTAAGGTATTAGTGTTTGTTCTATTATACAACAAAGATCGCATTTTTGCACTTCGTTCAAATAATAGTTGTACCCGTAAGAATGCTCCTGTTTCTCAGTATGATCTCTTTCATCGTCTCTATTCCCCTTATCAATTCTCCTATCCTAGTTAGGTCTATTAATTTTTTATCAATTCCATTACCTTATCCTTACCCATGAGGTTCCAACATTTTATCCTTAATTGACCAAGGAGTTGTTCCTGGGCATCCTAAAAAAAGGGTTATTATACACCCCAACCCTATCCCTTGGAAAACAATAGGTAGCATCGAATAAAGGAAAGAACGAGATAGTGGTTTTTGTTGTTCCCACGAAGCAAAAATCATTCGCTTGGCGAATAAAGTGAGTCACCCTGTTTTTGGCTTCGGCCAAACACTTTTTCTCGCTGGTCAAGCTTTCTACAAAAAAGCGATGCATGAACGTATTCTTTTATCTAAGCTTATTCCTTGTGCATTAGCTCCCCCATCGTAGATGGTTTATCCACGCCCGGTGCCACGAAATGATTGAGAACTACGACGGGGTCGAAATGCATTTTGTTCTTTGTATTCAATAAGTATTGCATGACTGAATAATTCAAGGAAGTGTGGACTGCGGGGAGGATCCTCTTAAGTAGATGACTCGTCGGGCGATCGGAGCGGGACTTATTTGTGAAAAAAAACTAGAATAAGTTTGTTTTTCTGAAGGAGTCGTCATTTTCTATCAAGAACACTATGTCATTTTCAATTCCAACGTATTTCGGATGCTTGAAGGCCCCGCTGACACGAAGTAATTTAGAAAGATTATTCTTTATCGATGGTGATCAGTCATGGTATCCATTGACTCAACTCTTTTGCCTGACCCCGGCCTCTCACTTCGTTTCGTTCTTCTGCTGTACCGTCGCTTGAATGAAGACACCCGATCGGCCTGACTTTCCCAAATGCCACCACCGGCCCTTCTCCTTTACGGGTCTAGATTTTGCGCGTCATTTTAGTTGTCGTGGTCGACATGGAGGAAAGATATGAATGAATGTTCTTTTGAAAAAATGTATAATAGTACACCTACCGAGATAAAAGCCAAAGGTGAGCCTCGTAGGTGGACGTATCGAACCGAAATAAGATCTCAGATTGACATCTTGATACATTATTTACAATAATAATAAATATAGTCAATGGTGACTCCGCCGTGGGAAGATCCGCTTCCTTCTTGCTTGATTTGGGGGCTTCCATTCACTAGCGCAGACTAAAAGTTCTCTCTGAATCATGTTGGATAGTCATCCATCACACGACTCTCAAACCCAACCTCTGGTGGATACCGGGAGACAAAGTCAAAACACTACATCCTTTGCCCCATACTTTGAGATGCTCCTCCCAGCTGATCAAGGAGTGAGGCTGCTCGTGATAGACAATGCTTTAAGCCGCTATCGTTTGGTTCAGATAAGTCAAGTTCCTTCGGTTGCTTCACTCAGACGGTCTTCCCTAGCGTTCAAAGTAGTTATGGTTTGAGATGAGAAAGAGGAACCGGCTGAACACAATGAATGAATAAGAAATTGATAACAGAGGGAATCAATGATTCTTATTCGACCAAGTTCTAGCTAGAAAGTTGTAGATTACACACCGGAGGTTGATAAAAATTGAGGTTTGGAACCCTAACCTAATTAGGCCTAGCAGCAAAGCAACGGGTACTTGACTAGGCGGGGGGCGGTTTGGTTTCAAGGCCCTCGTAGCAGGAAGAAGCAACTGTTATTTTAAAGTAAAGGCTCTTCTCCTGTTTTACGAATCCTACAACTTTCTTTACTGAGCGACTCCATTCATATCCCTACTACTGGTTTTACTTTCATTCAATCATCGCTTGTTTGACATCTTAAACTAGGCTCCACTTTAGAGATCGATTTTTGGTCTTAATCAAAATAGGTCAAGGGCGTGTCGGAACGGTCGGTAGTTGCTTAGTCTCATCAGAGAGTTTAATCTCCTTACTCCTTAGGCTCCTTCCCTTCAACTACGTAGCTGCTCTAGAAGGTATTACGAGCCTCTGTCCCACGCATCTAACCAACTCATATGGTTCACTGATTCCACTGAAAACTCTCATTTGTTGAAGCGGAACATAGTGTGCTTTAGGCGCTGAGCGAGAAAGGTCTCTTCTTTCCTTTTGGTTTATTCACTGATCTGAAACATAGCACTTGTTTTCTTATTGATTCCCGGGGTAGTGGCATTCCTGAATGAAGTCTATCCGAACCTAATTAGCACTTCTCATATCAGGCTAGGCCTCTCCAGCTGAGCTGGGGGCCAGGGCCCTGGATGCGCTAGCGATTGGCACATAAGGGAATGGTTGCCCAGGTTTCTCGGTTTGGTATCCTGCACCTCGCGTTTATGATATCTACATTCAAATGTGCCTCGGAGACACGGTCGAAGCATGCCCGTCCAGTGTGCTTCTTTCACGATATGCTATAGTCTTGGTGTCTTCCAATGGTCTTCTAGCCGTAGAAGAAGACTGCCTGCCCCAAGCACCTACATCATCCTACTTTGATATTTTAATCTGGGAGAACTAAAAGACTGACCCATTGGATGACTTTCGCAGTTGCCTTCACTAAACCAACTTGAATCTGAACTACGATTCAGATCATGTCATACCAAAATAGGATTTCCTTTTCGTGCATATGCGCTTAGACTTTACTGTTTCCCCTTTTTTCTTCCCGGTCCAATATTTATTCTCGAAGGTCTTTATTTCTGTGTAGAACCAAACTCTCCAAATGTATGACCAACCTTTCCTTCAGTAATCTTACAAGGAACAAGAGTTTTTCCATTGTAAATTTGTACGAAACAATTAACGAATTCCGGTGAAATTGAAGATTTACGTGACAAAATGTTCCTATTAAAAAGAGGTTCTCTCTTCTTCTTCATTCTTAAGAGGAATGTATCAACAAAGCAACCCTTCCATATAGATCGTCGTGGCATGAACTAATTTCTTTGCTTCGATTCCTCCCCTAATGCTAGCTCCTACTCCCCATGCTTCTCATTTAGGATAGGATCCTCCTTGGTCCTTTTTACATAACATTCTCGGCTGCCTCCGGTCCGGTAGGTTAGTCGCCCTATAGCCAGTGACCAGCCCAGCTATCGAGCTAGGTTTACACTGCCACGTCAAGACTCTCTTTCGAAAGTGAGATACCGATTTTCATAAGAGGGAAAGATCAGTTTGTCATACAGCAGAGCATCGCTCATATAACTAGAAATTTCATAAGAGAAGAAGAATCGTAGCATACGGTCGACATAAACAATCAGTTAAATTAGTCTAATGAGAAAGCATATGTTCAAGTTCGTAGTTGAAAAAAGGTTTCTTTTTTTAATCGAGATTGGCTTGGTATTCTGTCTACCCTAATGAAACCTAAAATCTCACTACCTCGCTTTCTCCTTCTGATAGACTAGATTGTGCATCTTCTCTTAGGCACTCATACATGGCTTAGGGAGTGCTCTCTCTCTTCTGTGTCAGCAAAGGAAGGATAAGACTAAGAGAAATCTACCGAATGATTGTTATTCCACTTACGATTCCAGTACAACTATCGAAGCAGAACAAGTCTAATACTCTTGCCCTAGTTTTTAGGGATGTAATTTCGATCTAAACCCGGAAACCCATATCTTTATATACGAAATTAGTTCGTCCTTTTTTAGCCCTTTTTTCATTAGGGGGAGGGGGTCTCTTTACCTTCGGTCTCATTCAAGACCTGATCAAGAGATTTCCCTTTTGACTTTTTGTGTATAGGGCTTTTCCTTTTGTTTCATCTTGGTCAAGCAATCGAAAAGAGACCAGAACCACGTGAAAAAAGGTTTCACAAGAAAACATTATTTTGGAAATCAAGGGAGAGTGCCGTTTTAAAAAAGATACAATAGTTTGCGACTCACTCGAGCTTAAGGGTCAATTACGGGGGGTAACTGGTCGATCAACTAATCTCGGGGTTAATATGTCGATCAACTAATCTCAGGGTTAATATGTCGATCAACTCTAGGTTGAGCTTCTAGTGAAAAACTAAAGCCCTACCTTATAAAATTTAATTCTGCTACTTTGCAATAACTTGGCTATTATCTTCACTTAAGCTTTGAGATGATATTAGCCACTACGGACCGACTCAATGAGAACCTTTGGGCGGTGATTTCTCGATCAACTATCTGACTTATTCAGAATGATGGTGAACCAAGACATGAAGAAGTGCAATATACAAGAACGCCTTCTTTCTGGAGGCCTGGGCAGTGGAAGATGAACAATTACTAAGGAACAACTTGAACTAAGAGGAAGTGAAATAATACTTGGCCAATTCCCCAGTATTCATTGAAGACTTCGCACGCACCCCTATTAATTCTTTTTCTAATACTAAGGCCGCATATCTGTGCACATCAGTAGGAAAAAGCCCTTCACTTCAAAACAATCAATCAGGATTGGTGCCATCCGTGCTTCTTCTGACTATTGAAAGTGGAAGTTCAATATTTGAAGCTCATTTTTCCAGCATTCCTTTCAATTATTTCAACCGATTTGGCAACTTACAACTATACAAAGTTAGGTGATTTACCGGGTCGATATTCATCTTCATTTCGACCTTTATTTTCTTCCTTTGAAATGATTGACCTGACCGGCTTGAAACTTGATTTGATTATCTAAGAAAGCCGAGCCAATTGAATACTATATTTTTTAAAATGAAGATTCTTCTTTTTAGGAAGACGATTCCCGGCCATTCTTCGAAGCTGATTTGAAAACAAATCATACGTTTTGTGACGTGAGGCTCAAGATTAAAACTTTGAAACTGTACCAAATCATACTTGGAAACTAAATCATGGAGGAGAAGAGCCTGAAAGGGCGAAACCTCTCTTTTCAAATGAAAGTGACCTGCTAAAAGACATTGCAACAGAGAACTCTTTAACGGAAATGGTTTCCTGGCCTATTGAAACTCTTTCAGCCTATTCGCGGCAACACATTACTTCAGATAAGATTTTTGCCAATTCCTCCATTCATAGAATGACCTTATCAATCAAGCTTTCTCTCTCTTACCAGAACTACCCTCTTCAGCTCCATCTTCAGCAGCTGGTCAATCTTTCATTTTGAAAATAAAACTTGGATGTCACGGGACTTTCTCATAACTTTGTTCCTTGCGTTTTTTCCATATTTAGCAGTTCCATATTAACCGGTTTCATTCTGATCGATCAGTCGAGATTGTTAGCTTGGGCGCTAATGGTACTTTATATTTAGAATACCTACACTAATGAAAATCTTCCTTACTTAAATTGGAATCTTAAGAAACTCAATTCCAATCTTCACTAGTCTGAGACGGCCCTCTGTTCAAGTACCCCTTCTTCTACTGGAGCCTCGGTAGAGCCTTTTTTATCTCATTCGTATTCTAAGGAAATTCAAAAGGACTCTTTCATATTGCACCGGTGTTGGAAAATATTGGACTATTCCCTACCAAGACAACATAAACTCTTCAACGCGTCCTCCTTTTTCAACTAGTAGATCGCCTTTTCTTAAGATTTCGTACTATTACTCAAATGATTCGTGTATTGCTCAGGAGAAGTTTTTCAAACCGAATTGAAATCATAAGACAGTTCGGTTCTCTAGACCCATCTGCCGCCCTGGAGAAAGGGCACGATGTTGAAATTATTGAACTAGAGAAATCAGTTGGAAAGGAGTGGAACAAAAGCAGACAAGTGAAGACCAAAAGAGACAGGCTTATGACTAAACACTAACCGAAACGAATCCCAATCAATTCGAATCGGTCAATCGAACAAACAAAGACTATAGTTTGCGATCAAGTCGTTCACTTCTAGAGCGGTTCGAAATTCCATTTTGATATGTAAAGTTCTTCAATTGATCCATCAAGTATAGAAGGGAGCATGGGTATAAGTAGGGGCTTCTTGAATGGGGTGGATTTTATGGATGTCCCATAAATAAGGCCTCCAACTCTATGTTATAGTCTTCATGCCCTCGATCTGACAGTCCTCATTTTCTCACATGGCAAGCTGCTACTATGAACAACAAAGTAAATGATGCTTCCAGAAACCGTCTAGGTTCTTCCTAGGAAGATTCCTTGTTTCTGTCCTATTGAGAAGATGTTCCTTGCCCATAGACTATAGTGTTAGATCAGAAAGGTTACCACATCTAGTTCCGATATTGGCCTAACCTAACTTGATGACACGCTTATAGATTTTACCAACATGAAATGCTGCATAACGCGTCTTTCTTGCTCGGTGATCAGTCAATGATGTCATTTTGGATCCCTGACTCGTCTCTTTCTGAGCCTTTGACCAGTTTAACCTTGGGTCAAATATGTCATCTGGGCATCGTCCGTTCTCTTGATCTACTTCGATTACAACTCGATAGTGAGTTTTGAGGGTCAAGTAAGGGATTGGGTTGAGAGGAGGGTCATAGTCCTACTATATATGAAATACTTAATAGCTAACGGCAGCATGGCATCTATCTATCCACGCTGAAGGTTCTGAGAGTGAAGGCTTCGATCGAGGTCCTGAAAAGCATGAAACTCAGTAAGGACATTGATGAAGTATATGCCCTGGCGAAAGACGAAGGCGATAAGCGAAACGAGGACGATAATTCTCTTATCGGGCTCTTAGTGGAAGTCAAAATATGTGTTCAAGTAAAGGAGATACTAATTCGTTAATGAATTTTTACAGGCGAAATGCGGTTGACAATGTGTTGAATTGGCAGGTTACCTGATGAAGAAGCGGGGAAGGTACCAGCTTCCTGTGTGGTGTTAAACCAAAATGCTAAAGAGAGCGAAGGGGAAATCATGAACTATCTTTCATGTAATGTAGTACACTATAAGAGAGTTAGAGTAATGTAGTGGACATAATTTAAAATAACCTTAAGGAAAAAGCTTATATAAAATAAAGAGAAATTCAAAACAAGTTACATGCTCGTGACCCACAACAACTAATAGGGCCAACATTTTAGAACTACTATTTTTATTTTTGCAACTACATACTTTCCTGGAATAAGAAAGCCTGAAGGTGACATAACTACTTTTTGTTCATTTTTTCTGGTCTCCGAGGCGACCGAGTGCTCCATGAACAATGAGTGCTTCTTGCTCCGCCCGCATCGCTTCCTGCCTCTGCTCCAAACCCTCTATGAGCTCTCTGGTAGCACGTGTGGATACACAATTTTTCCCTCATATGTTTTTCAAATAGTATATATACTTTCAAAATATCATTTTTCATCATTACTTAGTCTACAAGAGTCATATGAGCATTTTCTATAATGTTTCATAATATTTAGAGCTTTAAAATTAATTTTTCCTGCATTTAAATTACTTGAATATTTATTAATTAGCACTTAAATTATTTTATGATGACATAATAATCCAAAATTATTATTTGCATCCACATATATGTTTTATAATATTTTTACTCCATTTATATAATTATATTTGTTTTTTTAGGCTATTAACATAATTTTGCAATAATAGCCTATACGATATGCATAATAACATTTATTACATCATTCATGCTAAAATAGCATTTTGTACATTTTTATAATATTAATTTATTATTTTCAATCATTTTATTGCACAAGTTATATTTTATTATCTATTAAATAGTTTTATAAATTATTTTTATTAACAATTTTTTGTGTATTTAATTTGTAGCCCGAATTATAACAATTTTCGGACCAAATTAATGGCCCAAACACCCTAAACCTTAGCCCAATCTACCCTGGCCCAAACCAAACGACCCCTTTATTCCAACCTGGTCGGGATCCGTTTATTCAACCTGCCCCACCTTCCTCTTAATCTTGGATGTTGATCTCAAATGATTAACGACCCGAAATAAAACCCTCACTCTCCTTATATCCATACCCCAAAATCCTAGAGACCATTCCCTTTCCCCCAACCGCCCTGGCACACTCTGATCTCCTACGAACCCTAGTTGTCTTACCCCCAAAATCTCTCTGAATCCGGTTATGTTATGGAGTCTTATGATCTACTTACCTTATTTAGACTACCATACTACTACTCACACGCTCTTGATGTTACTTAGTACTCGCCCTAATTTTGGCAAGTGTGACCTTCTGAGATCAGACTAGATCGACTTTGATTCAGTGGGGATTTGGACGATGTCTCTTCTATATACATTATACAAGGAAGGATCCTTGATTCTTGGCTCTATTCTCATACGTCTGGACCCAACTAGGGTTTGAGAATTTCCTTCTCCTTTGCTGCTTTTGATTGCATGTGATATATTCTTTCCTTTCTTGTATTTAATTGATAATTTTCCATGTTTATCTACTTAATTTGAACACTATATAAACCCCTCCCCAATTTTCCCTTTGGACTGACCTTAATCACTAAACAATTGCTACTACTCTTTTATTCTTACTCTCCATTTACTACTCTAAGGCTCAATTTCTTGGCTGGCTGAAAGCCAAGGCCACAAGAATTCGACTATCGAACCTTTTTCAGTGTGAGCACTATCGGGGTTCATTCAAAACCCTTGGGAACTCTAACACACTGAGATTCCCAGGTTCCACCGTTCGTTTTGCCATTGACATTGGAGTATCACTGAAATTATTCTTCGTGTTTTCTTGTTCATTAACCTATAACTTGTAAGTAACTATGGCCTTTGTAACTTCATCCTCTTTTCGTTTGAATTCCTGTTCTACATACCCATGTTTCTGAGATTTTATCATTCAACCTGCTATTGTATGCTCTGAAGATCTTCTTGAGATCGAATTGGCTTGTTTGTTGCCTTGATTCTGTGTTCCTAAGTCTATCTGCTCTAATATGTATGCTTGAATGCTTATTATTGTTGCCTATTATGAATTTAGCTTTTCATTTGTGCTATACATTTGTGATGAGTCGAGTCATGCCCATAACTTGTTTTAATTTTTGTTGAGTCATTCATGTGCAACTTAATATTTTACTAGAGTTAATTCATTATCATATTACTAGTCCAAACCAACTTTATCTGCTGCTTGTAAACTATTGGATATTCTAATCCACGTCTTGTGTCTTTGTAATAATCAATATATATGTTCTAGACCTTGTTAAGTCATTCCTATCCAACTTGCTAAGTTCCTAATGTTGTAATGTTTTTTAAGGACTGTTTCCATGCTATTAGGTTCTAATGCATGCTTGGACTTATGCAATCATATGCTCTTCAACACTGTGTGAGACCTTAGGGTAAACCGCAGGTCTAGCCTTTTCTTCCCATATGTGAATAAAGCCTAGTGCAGGCTAGTCTTGTTAACCTATCTTCGCCATATCCTTGCCCATTATGAGTCCAATCACTATCTAAACCTTCGTGTATGATTTATAATGTTAAAGTCTTCATACCCAGTTGAGTGGATTGTTACAGACTATGTCCATCAGCCTGTTTGTTATTGATCATATTTGCACTAGACCTTCATGCTAGAAATCTTTACTTGTTTTTTCTGTTATTCTATAAGGTTCCCATGTTAAGATTGTATTTAGTTTGATCCTAGATCATATTATTTCTTGAAAGTCTATTTGGGATTGTCTGTTAGTTTTGATGTTCCATCCTGAAATTCTCGCCCCTTATGTACATAATTTCGTCTAATCTCATCCACCTGCTCTGGTTTAAACAACTGTTAGTTGTGGTCCTAAGAACTAAATGTCTAGATTTCAAGTGGTCTGATTAACGTATGTATAATTTGTTATTCATGTGTTGAATTTTGCAGTGCTGGGTAAGTTAGTTGCCCCTTTTCAAACTTGGTATGAGTCTGTGTTCGAGTCATGCAGCTGATACATTCTCATGTCATGTGGTGTCCCCACACCTGGGTTTACTATTTTGTGTGAAGAATAAGATCACTGAAGACCTCGAAGTTGTTGGGTTATTCCTCTTTGGGCTTGCCCTGCTTATTGTGCCTGTACACATTTTAGTTTGTAGTATTCGAGCATGTATTCTTTATTTTGGGTCTATAATAACGAATAATTAAGGGCATTAGTGGAAATGGGGGAATGTGTGTGATTTACTCTTGCATGACCGGTAGAAAATATGTCTATAGGGCTTGCTTTTTTCATTCGCTATCTTGTTTCAACCTGCTCTACTTCTGCACACACTAGAAATCATGTCTATAAGAATTGCACACACCTCACCTAATTTGTCTAATACTCGTGCACTATCTCAAGCATGTTTTTAATCGCCATATTTGATCTCCATGTTATTGATGTGCGTTTAGACGATATTCCTATATGATGTGTATTATATTCTTTCGTTAACTTATATATCATGTCCATAAGGCTTCAATAGTTGATCGATCAAATTGCTTTATCACTTTGATATACTGCCCATCTGGATATCATGACCATAGGGTCTTAACTAATTAATCAACTACTGTTTGTATTGCTTCACTTCGATAGCATGCCTATAGGGATAAAGTGTTACAAAATCGAGTCCATTTGCCAGTTGTTAGAAATCCTGCCCCTATAGGATGTTGATTGACACTGCTAATCTTGTGTTTTCAAATGACTTCACTGCCTAATTATGCGACTATTAGAGATCATGCCTATAGGGACTGTCACCTGCCTAAGCTGTATGTCTATATAACCAACATTAGTAATTCAGAAATATGAGATTGCTTTCGTTACCTTATTACACAAGCAATTAGAAATCATGCCAATGGACTTATAACAATCTAATCTGCCCGTACGTTAGTCCAGAAACTGCCGCATTACCTATTTAATACTAGAATCATACAGAGATAATGCCTATAGGACTAAAGGACTCTTAAGTCTTAATGTTGAAATGTTCTACCGCCTAATACTAGAAATCAGTCTACGTGCTTCCTTGTTTATGTGTGGAGGCTAACATGAGCTACTCTTTGCTATTATGTGCACTCCTATTTGTTTTGAATTCGCGATTAGTTTTATCATTTTTGAGAAACCTAAGTAAGTCTAGAATCACCCAAACAAAGGTCCAAAGCCTCCTGGACCATAGGCATGGGACGGGTAATGCACGCATAGGACACGACTTAGAATTGAATTAGAACGCTTTTAAGTAAACAACTTCAACATCGTAATTGGGTATCAGGAGATGATAGTCTGTGCCCGCTGAATAACATGAGTAACCCCCTACCCCAAGGGAGTTGCGAAGTATTATTTATGTTGTACGGGGTGATCCTTTAGGCTAAAAATCTTAGGACCCCCCTATCCTTTATATATACTTGATGTTCACATTTAGTCGTAGATCGACACAATTGTACGCTTTGTGATTTTAGCCTTGTGTCAATTTGTCATATTATAATATAGTTTTTTTAACTTCTACATCTTTATTTGCTTATTTGATCACCTAAGGTTATTTGTGGTAAACTAGTCGATCGGCGGTGCAATCGACGGTCCCATGCCTTTCCCTCTCAAGTTGTCCACTTGGGAGTATTGATGACGTCCAAATCCACTTCTAAAAAGTAAATGGACACGATCGCATGCAATATAATTTACCCAACTATGAGTCGGGGTCGAATCCCACAGAGAACAATATGTAGGCGATTAGGAATGTAAGAGAATTATCACTTATTATGCAATGCCAAACACTTAGAATGGTTGTTGAGAAAATATTATAGCTAAATGTGAAAACGTAAACTAACCTAGAAAGCAAGTAAAATGATCAATGGCTACAAGCATGGGTGCATCGGGATTTACACTCAAGTAACGATCCAATATATTTCACAATTTTATAAATATGAACGAGTTTATTATTTATTAGCCTCGGATAATAATTCTATGTTAGCTTCTCTCGAAGACTAACAAGGCTTCCTAATTAAATTATCCCTAAAATAATTAAGAGATTAAGTACACCCGAATATGGCTACAAGTAGTTCATTCCTATCCCTAGGTAGAATCTATAAAGTGAGGGTTAACGCCTCAAGTTCTTGTTAATTAATCTATCCCAACCCCGAATTATTTTTTCTAAATTTAATCCGAAGTGAATGGGCTAGTCCTAGGGTTAGCTAATCCCTTTGGAAACATTTAAGAACAAGAATAATTAAAGAAACAACAACTCGCTTCATAATAAATAAAAATCATTCAATATATAAGCACAACAAGGTATTTCATCCACACTTTAAATATGAATATTTTCATAAACAAGATTCAAGTGTTGGAAATAAATACTACACACTTAGATATACAATACAAAGCAAGGAAATAAAGAAATAAGCAAAAAGGAGTAAGAAATTCTCAACCAAAAGCTTCAAATCTTCAAGACCCAAGTGTGTGTGCAAGAACCCTAGCTTCCAAAACTTGTTCTCTCTAGTATATGACTGAAAATAAGCCAAAAATATGTTCCAAGAAAAGTATAGATTCGTGTATTTGTGGTTCAGGGTCAAAAATCGTGAAAATCCAGAACTGCCCAGAGTTCTGCAAAAATTTGTGAATCGCGATCGCGAAGAGTAATTCTATAAAGTATTGCCATCGCAGACTACATCACGCATCCGCGTAGAGCATTTTAGAGCAGTTGACTAGTTTCTTCATCGTGTTCGCAGAACTTGCCTTGCGTTCGCGATGCATTGTTTCCTTCAGAATCGCGTTCGCGAAGGTTGCCTTCCTCATTCTTTGCATTCCCGTACGGAACTTCGCGTTCGTGAAGGTTTGTTGTCCTGTTGCTCCGTGTTCGTGTCTAACCCTTTGCGTTCACGAAGGGTAATTCACTGGGCAGTATTTTGTTTTCATTTTAGCTTCTTTTTGACTTGTTTTCACATGGTTTCTTCACTACCACTCCTAAATCACTTCATACCTGAAATATGCCAATAAGCCTCAATAAATGCCTTAATTTCTCAACAAAGTCATACAAAATCCTAAGTATCAAGAGGTGATAAGTGGGTAAAAAACCAACTTATCAAACCCCCAAACTTAAGCTATTGTTTGTCCTCAAGCAATTCAAAAACTAAGAACATCCTTCAATAAAATCAACAATTAAGCTCAATGGCATACCGAACATCATTTCAAGTCAAAACTGTTCAAATTAAACACAATCTAGTGACTTTGGTTGGTACTAATAATTAGGCTCAAGCATGTGGATCTTAACCTCATTTAGAAACAACTTCAAGAAATGCAAAGTAATTTCAAAATAATCAAGTTACAACAAAAAGCCTCAAGAAGTGACTCAAAACCACTAGTCTACTACATATGCTCAATTTACTCATTTCGGGATACATCAATGTCACCAATCCATCCTAATTCATGTGCCCTCATAAGAAAGAAAGTCCCAAAATCACCATATTTACAATAACAACACAAGGGACAAATGCACAACACAAAGACACTCACTCTCAACAAAGAATTTCAAGTGTTACAAAATATCATGTCATAAGCTTGCCCTTATTTTAATTCGCCGCCTATTCAAGAAAATTCGGTTGGAGATCCCATAAAGACTTTTTAAGCTTGTAATGTAGGTTTAGGGAAGGGTAGGATAAGCATTTGGGATACAAGTGACTACACCCTCCTTGAACACTAGTCACATTTGTCTTTCTTTTGCACTTTGCTTCTTTTTAAAACACATCGCCCTTATTGGCATCTAGTTACCAACATAGAACCACCTTAAAGTACCTCTCTAATTTTCTTAAGACTCCATATATATATAAATACATATTTTTCTCTCCTTTGTTTTAATACTATTTTCTTTTGGAGCTTGAGTAACTTCATATGAACAACTTTGAGGTATATGTTTCTACCCTCAATGTACAATCTTACCAATTTCCAACTTGACACCAACACCCCAACTTAGGCCTTTTAGCCTCATTCTCAATATTCAAGGAGGGACGGGTTCACAAGAGGGGATTATTTCACAAAAGGGTAAATGTTTGTAATGAGGTGGCCAAAGGAAAAGTTAAAGGCTCAAATGGGGTAAACTAGTGATAATATTTATACAATGGTAGGCTTGAAAGGCTAAAAAGGCTTTTTAAAAGATTAGAAAGAATACCTAAAGTCATCTCTCCAACCAAACATAATTAACATTAGCATTGAAAGACGAACCGAGTAAGTTTTAGATGATAAAAGTAAACACAAGAATTATTTATAACAAAAACTAACACACATGGCACATGAACTAATCAAGACGGATCAATTTCACTTCTTAATAAGAGCATCTAGAGCAATATCATGCCAACTAGTGGGCAAAGAGTCACCAAAAGAGCCAAAACATTATCACATAAATTATTTTTTTCCATGCAACTTACTTTTTCAATTTAAAACCAAAACTCAGAGAGGTATTCTTAATTCACACTTCACATTCATGAGACTAATTTATTAGTACCATATAATCCAAAAGTCTCCACAAAAACTAAACAAGACTAATTCCCTTAAGAAAGTCGTCACGCCATCCGTCATAGGAAAAAGTCACCCGGTTCAACAAATTAATTCCTTGAAAAAGAACATCGGTATAAAGAAAAACCAAGGAGTTTCATTAATACTACTATGAAAAATAAAAACTGACAAGAAAATGCTAATGCTAACATGCTACAATTAAACTACAAAATATTACTAATAAACTACAAATGTCAACCAATCTAAATGATCATGCTCCACATACATCCATCATATATGAGCCACCCCCAACCGCAAGTGTTGCATTGTCCCCAATACAACTAAACAAAACAAGCTAAAATGAAAGAGGTGCTCCTTGAATGACATCACTCCGAGCTGGAGGTACTGGGAACTGAGAGCTCCAAGTCTTCCTCGTCGCCATCCTCTGATCCACAAAACTTCCTCAAGGTGTTCATCATCTTTGTCAGGAACTTGTTTTTCTTCTTTTCATGTTCTTATTGCTTTCGCTGCCTCCACTCAATCTTACCCAATTTGGCTTTAATAGCCTGCTTCTCCTTAGCAAGATCTGACAAATTTGGACCTTTTCCTTGGCCAGCTGGACCTGCAGATGTGCTCTCTCCAGACGGTCCAGAAGGGAGACCAGCTATAAGCTGGCGGACCTGTGTCTCCATGCCATAGACCTGGCGAGATATATACCTGAGTGTGAGAGGTCCCTGATCCAGTGGTACAATAGCAGTACAAGGCTCTGTGGCATCTGTGGCATAATAGGGTATCTCAGTGATGGTGTCAGGACATTGGCCAAATGAGGGAGATGCTTCATCAATCTTTTTTTTCTTCTGTGCATTCCCTGCTCCCTTTCTCAGCAATGGATGAATGAGCTTCTCTGGGTTCTTTTCTTTCTTTGTAGGCCTCTTCTCCACCTCGGCCTCCTAACATAAATGAGTGATCAGGGAAGGGAAGAATAAACTCTTAGTCCTCTCTGCAATAACCTCTACTATCTCATCAATAATAAGCTGTCCCACATTCACTGGTGTGCCCTCTATGACTGCACAAATCACCCTTGCTTTCTCAAGTGTCACCTCGGTCTCATTATGTGAAGGCATGGCTCGAGCACAGATAATGGAGAGCCAAGTTTTGGCCTCGATAGTGAATTCAGAAGACTCGATCCTTGTGTGATTTCTTATCCATTTCGGCATCTTTCCACTGTGAGCCCAAGTCTTTAGCTCTATCACGATACACCCGGTTGTCAACATTGGGAAAATTATAATATGCATTTATTAGCTCTGGATCAAAGCGAACTTGTTTGCCCCTCACAGTAATAACCAAATCATTCTTGAAGTCGGTCTCTACAGCATTTGCATAAAATTCTCTTATCACTTCATGATTGGCTCTTCTTGGCTCTCCCGCAAAGCAAACCCATCCACTCGATATTAATCTTCCATGGAACTTGGGCCATCGACCTTCAAGGTCGGTCAAGAGAATTCCACTTTCTTTAATCATACTTCTACACAGTTGTTTGTTGTAACGGTAGGAACATCTTAATAATGAGAATATGTCCCGATCAAAGTACTCCTCTTCAGCAACTTGTTCGACATATTCTTGAACATTTTCATTTGTTTCTGAGTCCATTTTAGAGATCAAAGTACCTACTAAAGGAGTAAACATGTCAAATACCAGTATGGACACTTAAATCATTGTATTAGGAGGTATTTAGGATAAAGAAAAAGATCAAAAGGCCTTAGGTTCAAAACTGGGGAAGCTACTGTTTTGCTGCCTGGGCTTCAATGAATCGCGATCGCAGAACTGGGTGCGCGATCGCGAAGAACATTTTTGTTTCCAGCTGCAACAAAGCTACGCGATCGCAGAAGGATGTACGCGATCGCGATGTGCAATTTTGGTTCTCAGCAAAATTGGACTTACGCGATCGCGGAATGAGACATCGCGATCGCGAGGATCTTCTTCCTCGCCCAGTGATAGTTTGTTTGGGCATTCCATCGAACAGGTTGTGTACCCCAATTTTCCCAGCATGTTCACACCATCAACCCATGGATTTTGTACCCCAAACTTTCACAGAACATCACTCAAACTCTCAACCAATCTCTCACAGCAAGCAAGCATACAACAGATACAACATTTTCATTTGACAAGGAAAATAAAACTCGAGCCCTAAAATCTCAAGGGTTTCTGTCATTTATAATTTCACACCAAGAAGAGGAGCAGAAGAAACATAAAGAAATCCAAGAGATATGAGAGAAATGCACATACCTTTGGAGTGATGGATGAAAGTTTTGTAATGGAATTGAACAAGAGGAGGGGTCAGGGGAGTATGAGAAAGTCGTCTCTTTGTTTTGAGGCAAAATGGGCGTTCTTTGTTATTTCCAGTGCTTAAGATTAGGAACTTACCTGTTCATCGCAATCGCGTTAGTATTACTGCGTTCGCGGAGGACAAATCTTTCAAAGGGTCGTGACCGCGTGTCTGTTTCCGTGATCGCGCAGAGTTAGAAAAAATTAGTTCTCTGTGAATGCGTGTATTTATATGCGATCGCGATTAACTGCAATTTTCTGCAATTTTTCATCAGCTACTGGTTTAGACTACCCGGACCATGCAACCTGCACAAAACAACTCCAAAAAATGTAAAACTTGGCAGATTAGTCAAAAACAATACAATAAGCTATTCTAAAAAAAGAAATTTCAAAAACGACTAAATATTTTGAAAATGATGGGTTGCCTCCCACCAAGCGCCGCATTTAACGTCGTGGCACGACGCGGATCAACTTTACCACTTTTCTTGCCACTTGGACAATATGAATTGGGCACCTAACTTGGAATCAAGCTTGTGACCACGAGAAACTGGGGATGGTGGTAAGTAAATGATCAAGCCAAACTTTAATTTCTTCATTTTGCGTTTCTTGGCTTTCATGTGAGGAATGTCATTTTGCCTTTTTGAATATGCAAATTGCAAAATGTATGGCTCTTGTTTTTCTTCTTTCCACTTCCATATGGATTCGAACTGCTCAATTCCCATATCACCATGCAATTGCAAGGTTGAAAAATGCTTGGAATGCAACCTCAAGCCTTCAAATTGCAAATCTTCCCAAATTGTGACATTCTCTTTTTCCCCCCGAACTAAAGTCGACTTCAACCATATTTTCACTTACACCGGTTGACTCTAATTCCATATTTTTCTTGGCATCATTAAAACTCATGGAGTCGGTTGGCGGATGTTCAATTCTTGATTCCTCAAAATAAAGCTCGCTTTCTTCCTCGAAGTCGGACTCTTCTTGATCTCTTTCCACACTCTCAAGTTGGTGGGCATAGTGAGCCTCAACCAATATTTTCATTTTGATTTTCCAAGGTGCGGATATTATCACTTTTGAGTTAGTGCTTGTTTTAAGTCCTCGAGTGCCAAGCTTTGATTTTCCTCATTTTCAAGAATGGCCTCCAACATGAGCATCATCCTATCATTTTGAGCATTTGAGAGTTCTTCTTGGTGTTGATCAAGTGCCAAGGAAGGATTTTCGGATTCCACATCTAAGGAAGGTTCTTGGCTATCATCCACTTCCGAAGCTTTTTGGACCTCTAAAGCTTCAAGCATTTCTCCCATTTGTAAGTTTAACCTTTCGAGCACCACATCATTTTGGAAACTATTTTTCAAAAGCTCCTCCAAGGCATTTTGCTCTTTGTTTCCTCCTTTAAGTAGGCATTCTAACATGAGCTTAAACTCTCCATTTTGACCATGCTCAATTTCTTCCACTTCCATATCCCTATAATTTTCATCACGAAAAGTAGAATAATCATAGTGGGGGCTTGGGGAAGGGAAGGACAAATAAGCACAATTATCCCAATCACCGTCTTGCCTATCACACTTATCACAAATACTCCACTCATGGGTTTGAGATTGTGCGCACAATCCGCCTCCGGGAGAATTTAAACAATTTTGCCACTAGTGTGGTCCTCCACAATAAGGACAAGGGTCATCAAAGTATGAACAACTACCAAATGACCAATTTTCATTATATGATGCCATTTGTTTTTTTAAAACTAAGAAAATAAACAAGAAACAAACAAGAAAAATAGACCAATGTAAGAAAGATAATTACACAAATATTCACAAGTTTGGACCAAAGCACTTACGCTTATTTCCCAAACAACCTAAATTACGCCAAATTGGTCACCGGCAACGGCGCCAATTTTGATGACGTCCAAATCCACTTCTAAAAAGTAAATGGACACGATCGCATGCAATATAATTTACCCAACTATGAGTCGGGATCGAATCCCACAAAGAACAATATGTAGGCGATTAGGAATGTAAGAGAATTATCACTTATTATGCAATGCCAAACACTTAGAATGGTTGTTGAGAAAATATTATAGCTAAATGTGAAAACGTAAACTAACCTAGAAAGCAAGTAAAATGATCAATGGCTACAAGCATGGGTGCATCGGGATTTACACTCAAGTAACGATCCAATATATTTCACAATTTTATAAATATGAACGAGTTTATTATTTATTAGCCTCGGATAATAATTCTATATTAGCTTCTCTCGAAGACTAACAAGACTTCCTAATTGAATTATCCCTAAAACAATTAAGATATTAAGCACACCTGAATATGGCTACAAGTAGTTCATTCCTATCCCTAGGTAGAATCTATAAAGTAAGGGTTAACGCCTCAAGTTCTTGTTAATTAATCTTTCCCAACCCCGAATTATTTTTTCTAAAATTTATCCGAAGTGAATGGGCGAGTACTAGGGTTAGCTAATCCCTTTGTAAACATTTAAGAACAAGAATAATTAAAGAAACAATAACTCGCTTTATAATAAATAAACATTGTTCAATACATAAGCACAACAAGGTATTTCATCCACACTTTAAATATGAATATTTTCATAAACAAGATTCAAGTGTTGGAAATAAATACTACACACTTAGATATACAATACAAAGCAAGGAAATGAAGAAATGAGCAAAAAGGAGTAAAAAATTCTCAACCAAAAGCTTCAAATCTTCAAGACCCAAGTGTGTGTGCAAGAACCCTAGCTTCAAAAACTTGTTCTCTCTAGTATATGGACTGAAAATAAGCCAAAAAGATATTCCAAGAAAAGATTAGATTCGTGTATTTATGGTTTAGGGTCAAAAATCGTGAAACTCCAGAACTGCCTAGAGTTCTGCAAAAAATTGTGAATCGCGATCGCGAAAAGGGTTTTGCGATCGCAAAGAGTAATTCTGTAAAGTATTGCAATTGCAGACTACATCATGCATTCGTGTAGAGCATTTCAGAGCAGTTGACCAGTTTCTTCATCGCGTTCGCAGAACTTGCCTTGCGTTCGCGATGTATTGTTTCTTCAGAATTGCGTTCACGATTATACCTTCGCGTTCGCGAAGGTTTGTTGTCCTGATGCTCCGCGTTCGCGTCTAACCCTTCGCGTTCACGAAGGATAATTCACTGGGCAGTATTTTGTTTGCATTTTAGCTTCTTTTTGACTTGTTTTCACATGGTTTCTTCACCACCACTCCTAAATCACTTGATACCTGAAATATGCCAATAAGCCTCAATAAAAGCCTTAATTTCTCAACAAAGTCATACAAAAGCTTAAGTATCAAGAGGAGATAAGTGGGTAAAATACCAACTTATAAAGTACCAGTCTAGACCATTCTAGAAACCCTACTCTAACTTGAAACGTACATGCATCATGCTAAACCTAGTATGCGTTGAAGCGTTATTAACATAACAACTCGCTAAGATAAACTTTGTCCAAAGTCTGATGGGATTTCCACAATCCCAATGGACACTATCATATTACGTGGATTACTTGGAGAAAATGTGCCAACGTGTTGATCATTATTGCATAAGTAGTCAAATCTGGAGGGGGAAGGGGCTAACCTTTGTTTGTTTGCAGAAAATAAAGCACGACGTCCCCAAGTTAGGCATGGTCCAAAACATCCCAACTTTGCTACTTGACTAGTGGAAAGACCATGCATCTTGTGACCAAGAATTATGTGAGAAGAGTACTTGGTGACCTGCCATCCTTTCTAAAAATTCGACCAAATAGGGCATTGATTGAGGCCGCTACCATATTCTGGGACGAGAAAAGTGCCGTCTTTCAATTTGGCAACATAGAAATGACTCCTCTCCTAGAAGAAATAGGAGGCTTTGCCATGTTACCATGGGATAGTCCAGGATTACTGGTACTAGAGAATCACACTCCCTGCAGTTTTCTGAACATGTTGGGTTTTAAGAAAATTGATGAGTTGGTCTGTTTAAAGAAATCATACATCCCTTTTGAATTTATGTGCGAGTACTATGGGCATAGTAAGTCGTATCATCTTCATCACGATGAACTTACCATTACTTTCTTGGGTTGGACGCACCGCGGGGTTTATGTGTTCATCGTCTGCTTTTTAGGGTTGCTGATATTTCCAATGAAAGGAGGAAGGATTCATACTCGCTTGGCGATGGTCGCTAGGACCTTGATGGAAGGCATTAAGAGATAAAGTTATACCATCATCCCTATGATCTTAGTTGATATGTACCGCGCTATAGATCGGTGCAAGAGGGGATTTGGACACTTTGAGGGTTGTAATTTGTTACTACAAGTCTGGATGCTGGAACACTTTCAGAGAGGAAAGTATCATCAAGAGATTCTGTGACGGCTGTTGAATGACTACATAGCTTACCATCCCCCAAAGGAAATGACATTTATCCCAGATAGGTTTACATAGCCCGGAAATGCTGTAAGTTGGGTGTGTTTCTTCAGCAATCTAACGGACGAGCAGGTACATTGGATGTTTGAGTGGTTTCCTAGCAGTGAGTTCATCATCAGGTCAAGAGGGACTACTCATCTGGTACTGATCGGGCTGCGTAGGCATCTATCCTTATGCTCCCATAAGGGTAATGAGGCAAGCAGGGAGAAAACAGGTCGTACCTCAGGTTTCCAACATGGTCTAGTACAAGGCAGATTTCAAAGGAGATGTCGTTCCATTCAGGTTCGAGGCACAACATATGTGGAACCAAAATGTCATTGTGGAAAAAGAAACCATTGAGCTAGACAGGTATCACGCTGTTCATATGTACTACTATCTATCATGGTTGGAGGACGAGGTAGCGGGAGGCGTCAAGCCAGGAGTAAATCTGAAGGATAGGATCGTAGACGACGTTGCTGAGGCACATGTGAAGTATAGAAGGCTACGCAAAAGGGTTTTCGAGTCTGAAGCTAAACATATGGAACAACATAAAGTGAATATGGAGGCGATAAAGGAATGGAAAGAGATTGCCACTGAGTCAACAGAAAGATTGGAATACTTGGAACAAAGATTGATGGAGCTCGAGGGAAAGATGAGAAAAAGACTCTTAGATTGTCAAGGAACGAATGTCAATGAAGAAGGACATCTAGATAAACCTTACTTACTGTTGGATATGCACGATTTGGGAAACCTGATTGATGGGGTCAAAAGAGCCAAGCACGGAGAAAGTCCTTCAGGGACCAAGTAGACTAGGAAATAATATTCTTTACTGCTTTCTAGCTTAGCTTTAGATTTCGATTGTAATAAGGTTAAATTTCATGAATAATTTTTATTATTGTCGTTAGAGTAAAGGGTTGACTCATTTTTCCGCATTAATGAAATGATGAAAATGTTGGCATCAATTTTATCCAAGTTTATGTGTCACTTAGGCCTACCTCAGGCACAATGAGGTCCCCAAATTAGGACGTGAATCATTGCATGACTTTGTGAAACATGTTTAAATATTTCAAACACTCTTTTGTTTCACCATACTAACTTGGTTACCTTTTGCTTTTTCTTTTCTTTTGATTATTCCCATTCCCCAAGGTTGGTTCGTGCATACTGGCATCGTCAACATGTCACACTAGATCCAGAGGTCCTCCACCTCCTCCTCCACCGAGTGATCCTAAAGGCAAAAGCAAAGGGAAATACAAAATGGATAATTTGAATGGTAGAAGGAAAGACAATGCCACCATGGTGGAAAACGTTGAAACTTCAGATGGCCAAAGTACTTCGGCACAGAATGAGTTGGTCTTACGTATGGAACAAAAAATCTTGGAACTACAAGGCGAGCTTGAGCAGGTCCAAAATTTGGCAAACCTCTCCCTCACTCTTAATGTACCCTGCATTAACCAACAAAACCCGAATACCCAGAACCAAACACCACCGTAAAATACGCAAAGCCAAAACGCACCACCAAATCCTCCTGCACCACACCCATATCCTGCACCTCCCCAAAACCTTAACCCGCCACCAGTACCCCTCAACAACAACACCATCATCCAAGAATGAACAAAAACACCATCATCCAACAACACAATCTGAATGAACAAATTTGAGAACAACACAATCTGAGAACGTATTGTGACAAGCTTGTAGAAGTAGATAAGAATGAAAAAATCCGCATGAACCCGTTCATGCAAAGCCTCACAGGAGATGCCTTATCTTGGTATATCAGTCAAAACCCAAAGAAGTGGGTTAGTTAGGTGAGTATGTCGTCAGACTTCATGGATAAATTAAGGTTCAACACGGAAAATGTGCCAGACATTGTCTACATTTAAAACCTCAAGAAAAAGCCGACAGAAATCTTCCGCGAGTACGCTACCCGTTGAAGATCTAAAATCGTGAAAGTAAGGCCAGAACTTGAAGAAGAACAAATGAACAAGTTCTTTGTCAGGGCTCAAGACCCGCTGTGATACGAAAGGTTAATGGTTATTAACAAACACAAATTCTCCGACATCATCAAATTAGGAGAAAGAATAGAAGAAGGAATTAAGAATGGGATGGTGACAAATTTTGAGGCGCTGCAGGCCATGAATAAAGCTTTGTAATCAGGAGAAATTTTGTAGAATAACGAGGTAGGTGCCGTGATGGTAGCTCACAGTCAAAACTTCAGTTCAGAAGGAACCATACGAGCACATGAATGTGGAGGTAAGTAACTAAGGATGATTATAACAAGCTTGTAATTTACAAGAGCCAGGAGGTCTCCCTAAATACTACAACGAAAGACTAGCTGAGAAAATAAGGAAGAAGGCTTCAACCTAAGCACAGTAACCTAAAGAGGAAATGGTATTATAACAACAGTCTCACAACAACATTGTATGCACTCCATAAGAAAATGGCACCTACCGTATGGAATCAGAAGTGATATTCAAGATCAGAAGTGATATTCAAGATTATATGAGTTGTATGGAATTCCAATGTGTTTGAGCACTAAAGTAAGCTAAGTATGCATGCAACAAGGGGGCAGAAAGACCAGAAAAAGTAATTGCTTACTCTAAAAAAAACCAAGAAGGAACAGAAAGAATTATTCGATTAATGACCCAGAGTACGTTATGAACACACTTAAGAGTTCGAAATTCTATACATGCAGCATATATGTTGACAATTATACAGACATAGAAGTTTTCGGTATAAATTAAAAGAAAGAATTGAGCCCAGGGCATAGATAAAGGATTGAGTTGTTAGAAGATTGTATCATGAATATTCCATAATGCCCATAAAAGGCTAAATTAATAACTAATACCAGGAGCCACCGATCGGAAGAAGCTTAAGCTTACATAAAGGCTGATCAGAAGGAAGAGAAAACTAAAAAATTACATCAACCAAGTAAATCAAAAGTCTGATTATTGGACCCAGAAAATTATGAAAATCATGATTGAGAACATTGCAGGATCACTCTTAATATCAGAGGTACAAGAGAGAACGTACAACAACCATATTCCATAACGTCCCTACGATGAAGCCAGTTAGAAAAGTACCAGCCTCATAAGAAGTCAGTACAAAGCTTCGACCGGATTGTGTATGCACCAGAGGTGCAAGTATTATAATAGAGCTTCAAGTTATGGACGTGAATTATACCCATATGGAAGGTAGGTCATGAAAGAAATAGAGATACAATGAAAGATTTTAAGGTAGTAAGGTAAAGGTGAATAACGTACGAAATACTCAGATGCAGAAGGTTATGAATAGTCTATACTTCAGATAGAAGGCTAGAAGCGCGGGGATTCAGTATCCAGGAATAATAGCTACATCGTCAGTAGCATATCTTCTAGCCTATGGTTTCTAGGTACCGAGAGATCTAGCCAAGAAAGTAAAGAAGAATTAGAGATGATGTGATGTCTCGCTTGATGTTCTAAAATAACATAAGGAAATCTATGGTGCAAGCAAGTTGAAGGAAGGTTGTGAATAGTATAAATAGATACGTATAGGTCGCAAGCTAAAGTATAGTAAAGTGACAGGGTTTTATGACAGGAGTAAGGATGAGAAAGGGCGAGTGAGAAAGGGGACGAGAATGGATAAGTCCTCAGGATTAAGCCCATGAAAACAAGAGAGCTAATGGTTTCTCTAAGTTATAGAAAGTTCAGTATAGCCTGAATGAACTCAAAAAGAATCTAAGACTAATAACATCTAGAAGAAATGGAATGTTGCCCTGGTAGTAAAGTGAGGGTGTGATTGTGATAGATAAAGGATGACGTTGGGCCTTCGATTGAGTAGTGACTTGAAGAGAATTTCATGAATTGTACGGGATTAAAATACCCCTGTAAGGTGATTCATATTGGGATGCTATAAAATACGGTTATTAAAGTATAGTATCGCCCCTAGGTGGATCAATCACGTGAGCCCTAACGACAGTGTTACATAAGAGATCAAGTTAGCAATGGTAGATGATAGATCAATATTAAGGTGAATCAATAATGGATGGACAAAAGTAACAAAGTATGAGGTGAGATTAGGCCGTCATTCTTAAGATAAACACTCATGAGGAAGCATTAAAGGACATAGATTTATATATGTGGGACGAACAACGAATGTAAGCTGGAGTTTGGTAGCAGACCTCAGTAACGATAAATTGAGGTAAGAGTTATGGTATATTATGCCTACTTAGATGTAGTAAAGTTATGCGGATAGATAACCGGGCCTATGAAATAAGATATATCAATAATCATAAGTTCGACAAAGTACCGAGCGCAGAACTTCAGTAAACCTATAGATTCCCAGAGGGACATCTTGTCAAGCTCTTTATATGTTTATAAAGTGAGGCCTAGATATTGGTTAAAAGCTGGAGGGGAGAGTCACATAAGCGCACATATAAGGAAAACGTCGTAGAAGCAGCATGACCGAAGTAGCAAGAGTTACGAAATTGGAAGCATTCCGACCACATGCCATGGTGTGAGAAAGAGGCCTACAGGTGGGAATACCCTGGACTATGGATTTATTCATAGAACAATTGCCTAGATACAAGGAGAGTATTAAAATATTCGCAAGAGCTATAGGTTATGAAAATGATAAGTGCATCGGTCAACATTCGAGGTCGAATGTTCCAAAAGGGGGAATGATGTTACACCTCATGTTTACGTACGTGAAAGTACGCCATAAGTAAATTGATGGAAGCTCGAAAATGAGATGTTCTATCCCGCATGTTCGTATGTTAAAGTTTCGTCGTAAATCGACGTAAGTTCGGGAATGGGATTATTGTGAGATTATAAGAATTATACTATTTCAAATAAGTGATGAGTAAATTCGTGAAGGTGAGAGGGTAAGCGATAATTCACATAGATTTATATGCTATCTCATCGTCGAAGTTTGTCATTTTGAGATAAAATACGGTCCAAGCTATAATACCCGATATTTATGGACTAGTGCGATACAAGGTACCACATGACCATAATAGTAAGGTGTACAAAGTGTATTAAAAATGAGTAGTATTTTAAGTAATTTGAGATAATTCTTAATTATGCGGGTAATTGGTTAATTATTAGATTAGTGAAAAATTACCAAGTTAATTAAGGGATTGGTAATTAATTAAAATATTTTGGATAAGCCTAATAGAGATTAATGTGGCAGCCAAACACCTTACAGAAACATGACTCTTGAATTCAAATAAAAGGTGGCAAAACTTGGAGGTGTCTTTGGCCAACTAAGCCACAAGTGGGGCCCGCACCCACTAATACAAAATCTTCTCTAAAATCACCAAATAAAGAAGGGTCACACTTACAATGATCATATTTTTCAATAGTAATATGAATTACTTCATCAAGTTCATACTACACTACAAAAAGTAACAATTTAAAGCTCAACAAATTCGTATGAAAATGTAGCAACGAGATTTTGCAATTCTAAGGGAGTACGGTACAATCCTTCTCAAGAATATCGTACGGAGTTTTCCCTATTTCGATCCGCCGTTACATGTTGTCGCAATTGACGTGTGTTAGAGGGATTGTCAAGAGAGTCGGCTCAGGAATCTTAAGGCTAAGCCCTTCCTTCATGTTGGCATGATCTCGTAATTACATGTGTTTGATAACGAGGCATAAAGAGAAGTTCATACTCCCGAATTTATATACATTATCCTAGTCTTATAAATTACAGTATTCTCCTTATCGGCACTTCATATTTAATTTAGTATTGTCTTCTTCCAGTCAAGAGAGCTGAGAGCTGAGATCCTATATATACAATATTACAGTATTTTCATTACCCTCGAGCTATATTCGATGGGCAGGCCCCTATTGGGCAACCTCTGATCAGATGATAAGTTATATACCGATCCTACTGTGGCCGAGCGCCTATGAGCGAGCCTAGCTGGCTGAGATACAGAGTCTAGTATGGCCGAGCGCCTATGAGTGAGCCTACTACTGCAGAGCAATTATATATATACCGAGCCTTATAGGGCCAGACAACTATTTTACTTACTATATTGAGAGAGTTGAGTCCGTAACAGCAAGTAAGCATCTCTTCAGATTATCTTTGACTCCCAATTACTTTCAGTTATTATATTATCAGTTCAGTTTCAGCTTTCAGTATATTGCCTTACATACTCGGTACATTATTTCGTACTGACGTCCCTTTTTCTAGGGGCGCTGCATTTCATGCGTGCAGGTTCATACAGATAGACGGGTAGACCTCCCCATTAGGTGTTGTCCGAGTTCAGCTTGATCGGTAAGCTCCATGCCCTTCGGAGTTGCCGGGTCTAGAGCTTTATGTACATCTTGTATATATATGTTATGAGTATGTCGGGGCCCTGTTTTGATCACTGTATATCCATCAGTAGAGGCTTGTAGACATATCCTGTCAGTTAGTGCAATATGTTGGTCTTGTAGGCCTTTTATGTATATTTTGTTGATTTGCCAGCCGTAGTAGTTATGACGGTCTTGTCGTCCCAGCTTTATATTGATGTTTAGTCAGCATTCGCAATTGTCTTGCAATGTGGCCCATGGACAAAGTATGACATTATATGTTCAGAGTCCCTTAGTCGCAAGTTGGTACGCAAGGATAGGTGAGGCACCGGGTGCCGGTCTCGCCCCCAGGTTCGAGGCGTCACAAATAGTGTTGTCTCAAATCCTGGTACATCTTCGCGGCCCCCGGATGGATGGAATACCGTGAGCTATGGGCCTCCTCAAGAATCGACTCCCGTAGCCCATCTACATTGGGCACACAAATCCAACCCTGCTTTCTCAATATCCCATCATCCCCAATAATCACATCTATGGCATCACCGTGCTGAACCCTATCCTTGGGACAAGCAAATAAGGATTATTATACTGGCGCTCTCTAATGCAATCAAATAAGGAAGACCGAGAAACCACACAAGCTAGGACTCGACTGTGCTCCGAAATATCCAATCTCACTAACTGGTTGGCCAAGGCCTGAACTTCAACTATAAGAGGTCTCTCACCGACAGGAATGAATGCAAGACTACCCATATTCACCGCCTTTCTACTCAAGGCATCGACCACCATATTGGCCTTCCCGGAATGATACAGAATGGTAATATCATAGTCCTTTAGCAGCTCCAACCATCTCCGCTACCTCAAATTGAGATCCTTCTATTTGAACAAGTGCTGGAGGCTACGATGATCAGTAAACACCTCACAAGACACACCATAGAGATAATGCATGAACGATGGCAGCTAACTCCAAATCATGAACAAGATAGTTCTTCTCATGGGGCTTCAACTAGCGCGAAGCATAAGCAATGACTCTACCCTCCTGCATCAAAACACACCCAATACTGATCCGAGAAGCATCACAATATACTGTATAAGAACCAGAAGCTGATGGTAGAACTAGAATTGGATCCGTGTTTAAGGTAGTCTTAAGCTTTTGAAAGCTCTCCTCACACTCATCCGACCACCTGAAAGGAGCACCCTTTTGGGGAAATTTGGTCAAGGGCGATGCAATAGACGAGAAACCCTCCACAAAGCGACGATAATAACCGGCCAAGCTGAGAAACCTCTGAATCTCCGTAATTGAGGACGGTCTGGGCCAACTCTGAACCACCTCTATCTTTTCCGGATCTACCTGAATACCCTCACTAGACACCACGTTCCCTAAGAACGCCACTGAAATAAGCCAAAAACTCACACTTGGAGAACTTAGCATAAAGCTTCTCCTCCCTCAACCGCTGCAACACGATCCACAAATGTTGGGCATGCTCTTCCTGGCTACAAGAGTGCACCAGGATATCATCAACCAATACAATAACAAACGAGTCAAGATAAGGCTGAAACACACTATTCATCAGATGCATGAACGCTGCTGGGGCGTTGGTCAGCCCAAAAGACATCACAAGGAACTCATAATGACCATAACGGGTCCTGAATGTTGTCTTTAGAATATCCGAGTCCCGAATCTTTAACTGGTGATACCCAGACCTCAAATCAATCTTGGAGAACACCCTCGTTGCATGAAGCTGGTCAGACAGATCATCAATACGCGGCAAAGGATACTTGTTCTTGATTGCAACTTTGTTCAACTGCCTATAATCGATGCACATTCTTATAGTACCATCCTTCTTCTTCATAAACAACACTGGTGCATGCCAAGGTGACACACTAGGCCTAATAAACCCCTTATCAAGGAGTTCCTAAAGATACTCCTTCAATTCCTTTAACTTAGTTGGTGCCATGCGATATGGTGGAATAGAAATGGGCTGAGTGCCTGGCACCAAGTCAATACCGAAGTCAATATCCCTGTCGGGTGGCATGTCCGGCAAGTCTGTAGGAAACACATCCGGAAATTCCTGCACCACCGGAACATAATCAATAGTAGGAGCATCAGTACTAACATCCCTCACAAAGGCCAAATAAGATAAACAACCCTTCCCAACCATCCGCCGGGCCTTCAAATACGAAATCACCCTATTGGGAACATAGTCTAGAGAACCTCGCCACTCGATCTGTGGCACCCCCAGCATCACCAACGTCACAGTCTTAGCGTGAAAGTCCAAAATAGCATGACATGGAGACAACCAATCCATACCCAATATCACATTGAAATCCACCATACTAAGCAGCAAGCGATAAACTCTGGTCTCCAATCCCCCAATAGTCACTACACACGATCGATACATTCGATCCACAATAATAGTATCGCCCATCGGTGTAGATACATAAATAGATGAAGCTAAAGACTCACAGAGCATATCCAGATAATTAGCAAAATACGATGATACATAAGAATAGGTGGAACCAGGGTCAAATAATATAGAAGCATCTCGGTGACATACTAAGACAATACCTGTGATCACTATGTCTGATGCAATAACATCTGGTCTGGCAGGAATAGCATAGAATCAGGCCTGACCGCCACCTGATCGGCATCCCTCTCTAGGGCGACCCCTAACTGGCTAAGCTCTACCCGAGCTGGCTGAGCTCTACCCCGAGCTGGCAGTAAAGTACTCCTCTGGTGAGCTGGACCTCCCGTAAGGCGGGGACAATACCTCTTGATGTGACCCATATCTCCACACTCGAAACAACCCCTCCCTGCGAATGGCGGTGGGGACTGGAGGGAGCCCGAGCACTAGAATACCCGATAGAAGAACCCGGTGCCGATGAGCCCTGAACTGAAGGTGCATGTGATGAACTCTAAGCTAGTAGGGAACTTAGAGATGACTGACCCTGATAATAAGTATATGAACCATGGTTGGATGATGCACCACGGTGGACTGGACGACCAGTCTGAGCTTGCCTGTAAGGACGACCCCTGCCGTGGTAGAACTGATCCCAAGACGGAACACCACTGAATCCACCCTATCCACAAGGCCCCTTGTCCTCCCTCTCAACCCGCTCCTAGCTGCAAACCATCTCAATCTGATGAGCAATGTCGACAACCTCATCAAAAGTAGCACCAGACACTCTCTCTCTAGTCATATGCAATCACAGCTGAAAAGTGAGGCCATCTATGAACCTCCTGAACCTCTCCCTGTCAGTGGGAACCAACCAGACAGCATGATAGGCCGACTCAAAAAATCTCATCTCATACTGCATCACAGACATATCACCCTGACGAAGCTACTCGAACTGCCAGCGCAGCTCCTCTCTATGGGACTAAGGCATGAACTTCTCCAGGAAGAGTACAGAGAACTTCTTCCATGTAAGGGCTGCTGCGCCAACTGGCCTACGCCTCTCGTAAGCCTCCCACAACTAAAGGCAGCCCTAGAGAACTGAAAAGTAGTGAACAAGACCCCACTGGTCTCTAGAATACCTGTTGTACGGAGTATCCTCTGACACTTATCCAAGAAGCCCTGTGCCTCCTCTCCCTCTGTACCACTGAAAGATGGAGGCAAGAGTCTCCCAAACCTCTCCAACGTACACTGCTCATCATTAGGCATGACAGGAACCGCATAGTCCTGAACGGATGCAATAGGCTGGGTTGGTGGTACCCCTGGTGTCTGGAGTCCCTGTACCACCCACTCTGGTGTGCAGGCGGCGGGAGTCTGAGCACCTCCCCCGGCCTGAGAAATGGCTGTTGCGGCCGGAACAGAGACCGCCTGAGCAAGACTGGTGCACATAGTTAGAATCTGAGCCAAGGCCTCCTGAAGGCCTGGAATCACAATGGGCACATGTGGTGCCTGAGCTGGTCCCACAGGATCATCCATAACTGGAGCCTGCTCCTGAACTGGGGCTACTAGTAGATCTACAGGTGCTGCCCTAGCTGCTGTGTGAGATGCACCTCTCCTCCTACCGCGGCCTCTACCATGACCTCGGCCTCTCGCGGCCCTGACTGGTGGCTATCCATCCTGTCCCGTAGTACGGGTCCACACCATCTGTCAGAGAATAGAACAACAGAAGTTTAGTTACCAGAATAAAAAGATTCACACGATAAGAATTCAAAAATGTGAAATTTCCTAAGTGTTCGGCAGCCTCTCGAAAATAAGTACAGACGTCTCAGTACCGATCCGCAAGACTCTACTAAACCTGCCCATGACTCATGAGATCTATGTAACCTAGGCTCTGATACTAACTTGTCACGACCCAAAACTAACCGTTGTGATGGCGCCTATCGTGGAACTAGGCAAGCCAACTACTCAACCAGTTCAACAAAATAAAAGCCTTGAAAATTAACGGAAGCAGTTAATATTTAAAAAAACCCTTTAAAAATCCTAAATAAAACCACAACGCAATACGAACCCCTCCAAAGATTGGGGTGTCACCGAGTACATGCGCATCTATGTCAGAATACAGTCTACTATATTGTCTAGAGAATAAAAGCTGAAATACAAATAGAGATAAAGAAGGAGAGTCAAAGCATGCGAATGCCATGCAACTAACTTGATAATCTCCGAACTCGGAAGCCTCAATCAGCAGCCGCCGTGACCAGAAGTGCCTGGATATGCACACGAGGTGCAGGGAGTAACGTGAGTACATCCAACTCAGTAAGTAACAAGTCCAACCTTTGGACTGAAAGGTAGTGACGAACTCAACCGGTACAGATAAAATAGAAATAACTGTGCAGAAACGTAGGCATGCTTTCAAGTTAAATAGATAGTTCAAAACAGTAAAGTAGATCAAGTTTGAACAATGTGAAGAATATATCTCTTCTACCTCTACATGTCAATGCACATACTGTATATGATGCACCATGCTGACAGCCTCATGTGCTCACGGTCTCAAATGCTCAACCACTCGGTACTGTACATGGCTCGTACGGCCCAGGGAAGATCCATCCCGGAATATATAAATCACTGACCATCAGTCACCCAGTACCGAGGAAGGCCAATCCAGCCCTATGGAGAAGATCCATCTCCAGGTATCAAGTATTTCGGACAAGATCCATATCCAGGGAAGCTCCATCCCTCAATAATATCAATCGTACTCACTGGAGGTGTGTACAGACTTCGGAAGGGCTCCTACAGCCCAAGCGCTATCACAAATCAGTATAACTACTGCGGCGTGTAGCCCGATCCCATAACTGTCACTCATAATCAGGCCCTCGGCCTCACTCAGTCATGAATCTCTCCAGTCTCACTCACAGGCTCACAATGCCATGCAAACTAGCCCGAAAAATGATATGATGCATCAATAAATAACAACTGAGACTGAGATATGATATGAAATGTATGAACATGACGGAATACAAAATATCAATGAAATAAGTGAGATGACAGCAAGAAACAACCACTAGGGGTCCCAACAGTACTGGCATAAAGCCTAAACACGATATCTAGCATGATTGACAACTAAATCACTTTATCACATGATGAAAACACGAATATCAACAAGATAGAGTCACTATACGGTGCCATGGAATCAACCAGGTCACAATTCTCACGCTGCACGCCCGTCACTTGGCATGTGCGTCACCTCAATACCAATAACATAACATATAATTCGAGGTTTCGAACCCTCAGAACCAAGTTTGAAAGTGTTACTTACCTCAAACCGAGCAAAACTCTATTCCGAAATGCCTTTGCCTCTCAAATCGGTCTCCAAACGTCCTGAATCTAGCCACAAGTAGTACAATACAATCAATATAGGCTAAAGGGATGAATTCCACAAGAAACACACTATATTGTAGCTGAACTCGAACCCTGGACCCACGTCTCAAAATTTGACAAAAGTCATAATACCCAAAAGCCCATTCACTCACAAGTCTAACCATACCAAATTTACTCAAATCCGATAACAAAATCCCATTCAAAACCTCAGTAATCTAACTCAAGAACACTTCCTCTTTGTTTCCCAATTTTCCACCCCAAATCACAAATTAGATGATGGAATTAAAGACATAATCATGGAATTTAGCCAAAACCCAAGTAAGAATCACTTACCCCAATCAACTCCACGAAAATCCCTTCAAGAATCGCCCAAATTCGTGGTCTCTTGCTCAAAATATAAAGAATGGGTTCAAACCCTCGTTGTTAAAATTAAATACTATTGCCTAGATTTCCTTCTTCGTGAACGCGACCGTCCTCAAGCATTCGCGTAGACCAATTCAATTGCCTCCTAGTTTAACTCTTTGCGAACGCGACCAATGCTTCGCTAATGTGATGCTTTACCAACTCTGACCTTCGCAAACGTGACCCATGCCTCGCGAACGCGTAGACCAAAAGGTTGGGGTTACCCAGCTGCCTCACTTCTTTTCGCGAACACGACACCACTCCCGCGTTCGTGATGCACACACAGAACACACCTTTGTGTTCGCATTCTCTTCTTCGCAAATGCGGAGAACAAAAATTCCCAGCTCACAAACACCCTTCGCGAACGTGAGGCTCCTCTCGCGAATGCGTAAGAGGAAATCAGAAAAACACAGCAGCAGACATCAACCATTAGCCAAGGTCCAAAAATGATCCGCTAACCACCCGAGGCCCCCCAGGACCTCAACCAAACATACGATCAAGTCCTAAAACATCTTACAAACTTAGTCGAACCCTCAAATCACCTCAAACAACATCAAAACATGAATTACACACGGATTCAAGCCTAATGAACTTTGAAATTTCAAAATTCTACAAATGACGCCGAAACCTATCAAATCATGTCCTATTGACCTCAAATTGTGCACACAAGTCACGAATGACCCCACGAACCTATTGCAACTTCCAGAATCAGAATTTGACTCCGATATCAAAACGTCCACTACCGGTCAAACGTTTTAAAATTTCAACTTTCGCCATTTCAAGCCTAATTCTACTCCTGACCTCCAAATTACAATCCGGACATGTTCCTAAGTCCAGAATCACTAACAGAGCTAACATTTCTATCAATATTCAAATCCGATATCGTTTACACATAAGTCAACATCCGGTCAACTTTTTCAACTTAAGCTTTCAATCAAGAGACCAAGTGTCTCAATTCACCCTGAATTCTCTTCGGACCCAAACCAACTAACACGATAAGTCATATAATAGCTATAAAGCACAAAAGAAGCCGAAAATGGGGAACGAGGCTACAACTCTCGAAACGACCGGCCGGGTCGTTTCAATGTCACAAGTTGATTCTTGTTGCCATCACTGCTATTTGTTTTCCATTATTTTGTATGCTATATTGCACAAGTTATTTGACTAGTGAGTGTCTTGACTATACCTCGTCACTACTCTACCTAGGTTAGTCTTGATACTTACTGGGTACCGACTATGGTGTACTCATACTATACGTTTGCACATTTTTATGTAGAGCCAAGTATTGGAGATATCGGACTCGTGCAGAGTTAGTGTGTTGGTCGTAAGGATTTAAGGTAGAGCTGCTTGATCATCACAGTCCCTTGGAATCTTCCCATTCTATTGTACTGTTAACTATTATTCGAACAGTATTGTATATTCGATCATTGAGATCATTTCATGTATTCGGTTAGAGTTTGTGACTCAGTATTACCAGTCATGGGAGGTTGTTATAATTATTTCCACTGTTGGTTTTGATTTTTAAAAAAAAAAGAAAAAAAGGGGCTTGAATTGTTATTAAAAATCGGCTTACTTAGTCTTAGAGACTAAATGCTATCACGACGCCTATGGTGGGATTTTGGGCCGTGACAAGTTGGTATCAGAGCTCTAGGTTTATAGGGTCTACGAGTCATGAATGAGTCCAGTAGAGTCTTGCAGATCGGTACAGAGACGTCTGTACTTATCTTTGAGAGTCTATCAAACTGTTAGGAAATTTCCACTTCTTTCATTCTTGTTGTGCGGAATTTGTTGATTTCGGAATTTGAGACTTTGTGTATCTATTCTCTCACAAATAGTGAGGACACGTGCTACCGGGTCAGCTGAGCAAATACTTGCGTATACTGCTAGAGCTGCAAGAGGCCGAGGTCGAGGTAGCAGCCGAGGTAGAGGCCGAGGAAGGGCACGTGTCGCAGCTAGAGCACCTGTCAGAGTAATAATTGAGGAGCCGCAAGTAGCTCCGATTGGGGGACAGGTACCGAAAGCACCTCTTGTTACCCCCGAACTTCAAGAGACTTTAGAACAGTTCCTGAACATATTTGGTACATTAACTCAGGCAAGATTTATCTCCGTTGCACAAAATATTTCACAGATTAGGGGAGGAGTTCAGACTCCTACCAGCCGTACTCCAGAGCAGCAGGTTCACATTGGTCAGTTCTGGGTATAGTACCGATACAACCTGTTATTCCAGTTCAACCTGAGGTCAGGCTAGAGACTTCAGAAGAAGAATAAAACAGACTTGAGAGATTTAAGAGATGTAGTCCACCTACTGTCTGTGGCACAACTAGCAAGGATGCCCAAGGAATTCTAGAAAAATAAATGTCACTATATTCTCTGCACTATGGGCATTGTGGAAGTGAGCGTAGTTTCCTTTACTACATTTCAGCTGTGAGGAGCAGCATATCAATGGTGGCAAGTTTATGAAGATGATAGACCAGTCGATGCAACACCACCAACTTGGTCTCAAGTTTTAGAGATGTTTTTGAAAGAGTTTGTTCCTAAGACTCTTCGGGATGCGTGGCGCACAGAGTTTGAATGGTTGCGTCAGGGCATCATGCCAGTGTTAGAATATGCCATCGGGTTTAGTGAGTTAGCCCGTCATGCTCCTATCTTGGTGTCTACAGTTAGAGAGCGAGTCCACAGATTTATTGAAGGGCTCAGTTATGATTTTAAAATATGTATGGGTAGAGTTGTAGACTGACATTCCATTTCAGCAAGTAGTAGAAATTGCCAGAATGTTAGAACGTGTTCGAAGTGAGGAAAAGGAGTCTAAGGAGACCAAAAGGTCTCAGAACTCTAGTGGATTCAGTGGATTCTACTCTGCTGCTATGACTCATCATGGTGGAAGCTCGGGCATTCGGTTAGCCCAGTCCGCAATTCAGAGTACCCGTAGTGCTCCAGTTAATACTTTTAGTGCACCACCGGCACGAGGTTCTTACAGTGGTTATTCTAGTTATCCGACACAGACTCAGTATGAGCAGCCATACCCTCAGAGGAGTTATTATTGTTTGGTGATACCAAACACATCAAGAGAAATTGTCCCAGACTTGGGAGGGGTGGATTTCATCATAACACTCAGGCTACAAGCTTTATTCCAGTTAATACTCCACGTGCACAACCAGTTTGGGGTGGAGAACAGGCGGGTAGAGGGCGCCCAAGAGGCGAAGGCTGAGGCGAATACACCAGATGGTGTCGTTACATGCACGATTTAATTTATACTAAAAGGAGCACTATTCTTATTTTGATTCAATTCTGACTATCGAGGTGAGACCTCCTATCGTGCTCTATTTAGGACACATTTATGATTTGTACACCACTGACGTGTTTATCCCTGTTGGGAGATTTGATGGTGTTATCCCGTATCTATCGAGTTGTTTTTCACACTATTGAGGGCTATGAGTCCAAAAGTGACTTTCTGTTACTCACTACAATGGGGTTTGATGTAATTTCGAGATAATTGATTACAATTTTATGAATTATATGCCCCACCAGTATGGGGGTTCATTATGTGTTGTGAAATTTGTTTGACGGGATTTATTAAAAGAAGAAAGGAAATTTTCAGTTGGCACAATGTGCAAATTACTTGTGACTCAGAGCCGAGGATGGGATCCTCGCATTTTTAATATGATTTGATATGTTTAAACCGGGCTACAAGCCACAGTAGAAGTTATTTAAGGACGAGATCCTTGTGATGAAAATTTATGTGATTTAAATTCTCCCTTTGTGAAATTTAATTTATACTATAGTACTAATGTGGAGTCATGCCTGTTAGGATTATTTGATAATTCTTGCATGTGTTTTTCTGTGCACATTTAGCCATATTCGTGTTGTAATTATTGAGTTTTAGCCTACACTGTTAGTGCCCAGGTGGCATTAAATGTCACTCGTTAATTCGGGTAAATAATTATGAGGCCTTCATGCCTCGTGTCTCGTTGTCAGCATTTTGAAGGTTTGAAACGAGATTATTTTTAACATGAAGTTAAACGACGACATTGTAATTGGTTATTAACAATGATTATGACCAGAGATGGTTGTGTCGTGTGAGCGTAGGCACAAGTTGTTACAGTCGACTGAGACAAATACCGTGTGTTGATATGAAAATCAGACCCTTTTGAAAATGATTGGAGTGTAAGAAAATTGGCTTTAAGGTTTATAAGTTTTAACGACCCAGCCGGTCGTTTTGAGAGTTATAGCCCCGAACCCCTATTTATTGCTTCCCCGGTATATATTTATGCTATTGTTACTTGTCGGGAGGTTTTGTTTTTTGTTTCGGAGTGTTTTGGGACACTTAGTCCCTAAACGAAAGCTTAAGCCTTAGGATTTTGACTGCAGTCGGAACTGTGTGAAGACGACTCCGGAATGGAGTTTCGTCAATTCCGTTAGATCCGTTGGGTGATTTTGGGCTTAGGAGTATGTCCGTATAGTGTTTTGGAGGTCCTTAGCTTATTTAGGATTGAAATGGCGAAAGTCAAATTTTTGGAGATTTGGACTGGTAGAGGAATTTTTGATATCGGTGTTGGATTCTAATTCCGAAAGTAGGAGTAGGTCTGTAATGTTTAGTATGATTTGTGTGCAAAATTTGGGGTCAATCGGCCGTGGTTTGATAGGTTTCAGCATCGGTTGTGGAAATTTGAAGTTTCAAGTTCTTTATGTTTGAATTGGAGGGCGATTCGTAATTTTAGCATTGTTTGATGTGGTTTGAGGGAGTGACTAAGTTCGTATGGTGTTTTAGGATTGGTTGGTATGTTTGGTTGAGGTCTCGGGGGCCTCGGGTGAGTTTCGGATGCTTAACGAATCACTTTTGGACTTTGGAAGATAATAGATTCTTTGGTGTTTTGTTGCAGACATTTTCTTCATCGCGTTTGCGTAATGCATCTGGAAAGGCCATCTTAGTTACTCTTCGCATTTGTGATGTGGTTCCCGCATTCGCGAAGATGTGAAATCCTGAGGCTACGCTTTCGCGACATGGTCATTGCGTTCACGGAGAGGACCGGGCAGATGGAGCTTCAGGCATTTAAGCCTACACGTTCGCGAAGAGGGTCCCGCATTCGCATAGGATCTGCCAGTGAAAGGTACGCATTCGCGAGAGGTCACTCAAGTTCGCGAAAGAGGAAATCCTGGTCAACATTTTTTGTTCAACGCGAACGTGAGGCTTTGACTACGTTCGCGAAGAAGGAATTAATTGGGCAGATATAAAGATTCAAAAATGAGTGTTTGGCCATTTTTATCAAAATTTGAGTTTGGGAGCTCGGATTTGGATGTGATTTCGAGGGATTTTCAGAGACATCGATTGGGTAATGATTCTACACTTAAATTTAGTTATATCCCACTAATGTATCATTAATTTCATCATTTAATTAGTGATTTGAGTGAAAATTGGGGAAAATTTGAGAAAAGTTCTTAGGCCAAGTTTTTGGATTTTGATCGAGCTTTTGGCATCGGATTCAGATAATTTTGGCACGAGTGAACTCGTGAGTGAATGGGTGTTTATATTTTGTGACTTTTACTCAATTCTGAGATGTGGGCCTGGGGAGGCTTTTTAGGGCGATTTTCCAATTTCTTGCTTGAGCTTTGATTTCATTAGCGAGATTAGTTCCTTGTAGTTATATTTATGTTATGTAATTTATTTTGGCTAGATTTGGGCCATTAGGAGTCGGATATTCGTGAAAAAGGCATTATCACCGATTGATTGACCTTGGTTTGAGGTAAGTGGCTTGTCTAACCTTGTATGGGGGAAATCCTCTTGGGATTTGGTACTGTTGTGATATGTGAGTGCGGTGTACGTGAGGTGACGAGTACGTACACAAACTATATTTTGTAAAAATCCATTTTTTTTACTGAGTAGCAACCTGTTTTACTCTAATTTGAGTTATACCGTTTAAATGAGTATTAATCTGTTTTCATTCTTAATTGAGCTATTCCAATATGTATAGTTATCCTGTTTAGTCTAATATCACATGTCTACGTGATTTAACTGCTTATTTGAACTCTGTGAAGCATGCCTAGTTGATTTCCTGCTTTTCCTTATTCTTTATCAGTATAACTGTAGAAATCTTGCTATTAACTGTTGTATTTGTTGGTTTGAGCTGTGTGTTTACTTTTGAGACTACGAGGTGGTACCTCGAGAGTTCTCCCTGCATATTTACTTTTGAGACTACGAGGCGGTTCCTCGGGAGTTCTCCCTACACATTTACTTTTGAGACTACGAGGCGGTTCCTCGGGAGTTCTTCCTGTATATTTACTTTTGAGACTACGAGGCGGTTCCTCAGGATTTCTCCCTGTATATTTACTTTTGAGACTACGAGGCAGTTCCTCGGGAGTTCTCCCTGTATATTAACTTTTGAGACTATGAGGCGGTTCCTCGGGAGTTCTCTCTGCATATTTACTTTTGAGACTACAAGGCGGTACCTCGGGAGTTCTCCCTGTATATTTATTTTCGGACTACGAGATGGTATCTCGGGAGATCCCCTGCTGGTTACCCCTGTGTGTTGCACTATTTCCTTGCTGTGTTTCCTTTTGTTAAATTCTAGTCTCTTATTATACTGCATATTCCCCTACTTTATTTATTATATACCAGTGGGCCTGACTTGACCTCGTCACTACTCGACCTCGTTTAGGCTTGGCACTTACTGGGTACCGTTGTGGTGTACTCATGCTACTCTTCTGCACATGTTTTGTGTGCAGATCCAGGTACTACTTATCAGCCCTGCTATTAGCTGAGAGTGCTTGCTGTTGTACGGAGACTTCAAGGTACATCTGCCGCGCTCGCAGATCCTCGGAGTCCCCCTCTATTCCCCTATGTTCATTCTTCCCTTATTGCTGTAGACAATGATGTATACAACAGTTAGAATCTCGTAGAAGCTTGTGACTTATGGTGTTCTGGGTCTTGGGAGTATTTGTATATTTCGGAAGTTGATTATTGTATATGCCGAGCGGCATCTCAATTGCTTATTAAAGTATCTGTTACAGTTAGTTGTTAATTTTTATGTTTTTTTTATTTCTTTTCCGAAAGTGTTAGGCTTACCTAGTCTTAAAAACTAGGTGCCGTCACGACGATTCACGGAGAGAGAATTTGGGTCGTGACAAGTTGGTTTCATAGCTCTAGGTTCATAGGTATCGTTAGTCACAAGCCGGTTTATTAGAGTCTCGCGGATCGGTACGAAGACGTCTGTACTTATCTTCGGGAGGCTATGGAACTGTCAGGAAAAATTATGCTTCTTTGATTCCTTGTCGTGCGAAATTTGTTGGCATCAAAAGAAAAATCTAAACTTCTGTAATCTATTCTTTCTCGTAGATGGTGAGGACTTGTACCGGAGGATCTGATGACCAGGCACCCGCGCCCCCTGCTAGAGCCGTCAGAGGCCGGGGTCGGGGTAGAGCACGACCACGCGGTGCAGCCAGAGCACCCGCGCGAGCTGCGACAGAGGAGCCCCGGTAGCTCCAGCTAGAGGGCAGGCACCGGAGGTTCCTATTGCTTCACCATCCCTCTAGGAGACTCTATCCCAGTTCATGAGCATGTTCAGCACCTTAGCTCAGGCTGGATTGATTCCATTAGCTCCCGCCGTATCTCAGGCCGGGGGAGGGGCACAGACTCCTACAACCCGCACTCCTTAGAAAAGGGTCCAGGTTGATCAGGCCCCAGAGTTCATTCCTATGCCGCCGGTAGCTCCGGTTTAGCATGAGACCAGGACAGCCATTTCAGAGGTGGGGCAGCTCAAACTTGAGAGGTATAAGAAGTACCGCCCACCTACCTTCAGCGGATTAGCTACAGAGGATGCTCAGAGTTTTCTGGAGGAGTGTCATCGTATTCTCCGTACTATGGGTGTAGCGTAGATGAGTGGGGTTTCTTTTACCATCTTCCAGCTTAGAGGAGCAGCCTATCAGTTGTGGCATGCTTATGAGCTGAGTAGTCCGGATGAGGAAGCTTTACTTAGATAGACTCAGTTCTCGGACATGTTTTTGAGAGAGTATGTCCCTTAGAGCCTCAGGGACACATGGCGCGCAGAGTTTGAGTAGCTGTGCCAGGGTGCTACGACTGTGACAGATTATGCAGTTCGCTTCAGTGATTTGGCCCAACATGCACCGGCCTTGGTTGCCACAGTTCGAGAGAGGGTTTGATGATATATTGAGGGACTCCACCCCAGTATCCGGATTAGTATGGCCAGGGAGTTGGAGATGGATATCTCTTATCAGCAGGTCGTGAGTATTGCCAGGAGATTGGAAGGCATGCTTGCCCGGTACCGAGAGGAGAGAGAGAGGCCAAGAGGTCTCGAGAGACTGGTTCTTATTCTCTAAATCGTGCTCCAGCAGCTCGCCATGGTAGGGGTTATGTGAGTCGCCCCGTTCATTCAGCTCTTCCAGCCGCCATTGGTGTACCATCCCCTGCTACGCTGCAGGAGCCTTATTATGCACCGCCAATATTTTTTGTGCCTCCTGCTCGGGGTGCTTTTAGCGGCCAACCCAACAGACTTGGCCCGAGTAAGTCACAATAGCCATGCCCTCTGAGGGGTTGTTTTGAGTGTGGCGACACCCGCCATATGGTGAGGGATTGCCCCAGACTTAGGAAGGGTGCACCTTCGCAGACTTCTCATCCACCACGTGCTCCACCGGGTCCTCAGTCTATGATTCCAGCACAGCTACTGCCCCACCGGCTCAGCCATCTTGAGGTGGAGGTTAGAAAGTTCGAGGTTGCCCTAGAGGGGGAGGCCAGGCCAGGTATTATGCTCTTCCGACTCGTACAGAGGCAGTTTCTTCTAACTCTGTCATTACAGGTATTGTTCCTGTCTGTCATAGAGATACGTCAGTATTATTTGACCCAGGCTCTATGTATTCCTATGTGTCCTCTTATTTTACCTCTTATTTGGGCGTATCTTGGGATTCCTTGAGTTCCCCTATTTACTCCTCTGGGAGATTCACTTATTTTGGACCGCGTGTATCGGTCATGTTTGATTGCTCTTAGTGCTTTTGAGACCAGAGCTGATTTATTATTACTCAGTAGACTTTGATGTTATCTTGAGCATGGACTGGCTGTCGCCCCATTATGCTATCTTTGATTGTCACGCTAAGACTGTGGCATTGGCTATGCCAGGTTTACCATGATTAGAGTGGAAAGGTACCTTAGAGTATACTCCCAGCAGAGTTATTTCACTTCTTAAACCTCAACGAATGGTTGAGAAAGGGTGTGATGCATATCTAGCTTATTTGAGAGATGTCAGTAATTATGCCCTAACAGTTGAGTTAGTCTCAGTAGTGACGGACTTTCCAGATGTGTTTCCATCTGACCTTCCGGGCATGACACCCGACAGAGATATTGATTATGGCACTCAGCTCATCTCTATTCCTCCATATCGTATGGAACCTCCTGAGTTGAAGGAGTTGAATTAACAATTACAGGAATTGCTTGCTAAGGGCTTCATTCTGCCCAGTGTATCAACTTGGGGTGCCCCTGTCTTGTTTGTGAAGAAACAAGATAGTTCTATGCACATGGGCATTGATTATCGCCAGTTGAACATAGTTACAATGAAGAACATGTATCATTTGCCTCGTATAGATGTCCTATTTGATCAGTTACAGGGTGCTAGAGTGTTTTCCAAGATTGACTTACGTTCAGGCTATCATCAGTTGAAGATTCGGGAGCCAGATATCCCGAAGACTGCCTTCAGGAATCGGTATGGTCACTACGAGTTCCTTGTGATGTCTTTTGGGCTGATCAGTGCCCCAATAGCTTTTATGCACTTGATGCACAGTGTGTTCTGGCCTTATCTTGACTCCTTCGTCATCGTGTTTATTGACGATATTCTGATGTACTCCCGGACTCGGGAGGATCATGAGCAACACCTGATGACTGTGCTTCAAACCTTGAGAGAAAAGAAGTTATATGCGCAATTTTCAAAGTGTGAGATTTGGCTACACTCATTGGAATTCTTGGGTCATGTAGTATCGAGTGATGGGATCCAAGTGGATCCAAAGAAGGTGTAAGACGTGCAAAGTTGGCCTAGACCATCATCAGCTACGGAGTTTCGGAGTTTTCTTAGTTTGGCAGGGTATTACCGTCATTGTTTAGAGGGATTCTCATATATTGCAGCACATATGACCAGGCTGACCAAGAAGAGTGCTCCGTTCAGGTGGACAGAAGAGTGTGAGGATAGCTTTCAGAAGCTCAAGACAGCTTTGACTACAGCCCCAGTTTTGGTATTGCCTACAGGTTTGGGGTCCTACACTGTATATTATGATGCGTCGCGGATTGTTCTTGGTGCGGTGTTGATGCAGGATGGTAGAGTGATTGCCTACACGTCCAGACAGCTGAAGGTGCATGAGAAGAACTATCCTATCCACGACCTTGACTTAGCAGCTATTGTTCACGCCTTAAAGATTTGGCGGCACTATTTGTACGGTGTTCCTTGTGATATTTACACCGATCATCCGAGTTTGCAGCATCTATTCAAGCAAAAGTATCTTAACTCGCGTCAGCGGAGGTGGTTGGAGCTACTTAAGCACTATGATATCACCATTGTGTACCACCCGGGGAAGGCCAATGTGGTGGTCGATGCTTTGAGTCGTCGGGCGGAGAGTTTTGGGAGTTTAGCATATCTTCCAGCAGCAGAGAGACCCTTAGCATTGGATGTTCAGGCCTTAGCCAGCCAGTTTGTGAGATTGGATATTTTTTAGCCGAGTCGAGTGTTGGCTTGTGTGGTCTCTTGGTCTTCTCTTTATGATCGCATCAGGGAGTAGCAATATGATGACACCCACCTGCTTCTCCTTAAGGGCACGTCCAGCACGGTGATGCTAAGGAGGTCACTATTGGGGATGATGGCGTATTGAGGATGCATGGCAGGCTATATGTGCCTAATGTAAATGGTTTGCGTGAGTTGATTCTTCAGGATGCTCATGGCTCGCGGTACTCTATTCATTCAGGTGCTGCGAAGATGTATCAGGACTTGAGGCAGCATTACTGGTGGAGGATGATGAAGAAGGATATAGTGGAGTATGTGGCTCGGTGCCTAAATTTCAAATAGGTGCAGTATGAGCATCAGCGGCCGAGTGGGTTGCTTCAGAAGTTAGAGATTCCAGAGTGGAAATGGGAGCGTATCATTATAGATTTTGTTGTTGGACTTCCGCGAACTCAGCGGAGGGTTGATGCAGTTTGGGTGATTGTGGATGGGCTGACCAAGTCAAATCATTTCCTTGTTGTGATGACTACCTATTCTTCTGAGCAGCTGGCTTAAATTTATATCTGCGAGATTGTGAGGCTTCATAGCGTACCGGTATCTATCATCTTTGACAGGGATACGCAGTTTACATCAAGGTTCTGGAGGGTTGTACAATAGGAGTTGGGTACTCGGGTTGAGTTGAGCACAACATTTCACCCTCAGACGGACGGACAGTCTGAGAGCACTATTCAGATACTGGAGGATATGCTCTACGCTTGTGTGATACATTTTGGGGGTACTTGGGATCAGGTCTTGCAACTTGCGGAGTTTGCCTACAACAACATTTATCAGTGAAACATTCAGTTGGCACCGTATGAGGCTCTGTATGGTAGGAGGTATCGGTCTCCAGTGGGTTGGTTCGAGCCAGGCGAGGCTAGATTATTGGGTATGGACTTTGTTCAGGATGACCTGGATAAGGTAAAGGTGATTCAGGATCGACTTTGCACAGTCCAGTCCAGACAGAAGAGTTATACAGACTAGAAGGTTCGCGATGTTACATTCATGGTTGGAGAGCGGGTCTTACTCTGGGTTTCCCCTATGAAGGGCATTATGAGGTTCGGGAAAAAGGGAAAGCTGAGACCACGGTTTATCGGCCCATTTTATGTATTGCGACGAGTTGGGGAGGTTGCTTATGAGCTTGCCTTGCCTCCTAGTCTTGCAGGGGTCCATCCGGTATTCCATGTTTCTATGCTCCGGAAGTATCACGGCGATCCGGATCATGTGTTCGATTTCAGTTCAGTCCAGTTGGACAAGGATCTATCTTATGTTGAGGAGCCAGTGGCTATTTTGGACAAGTAGGTTCTAAAGCTGAGTTCAAAGAACATTGCTTCCGTGAAGGTGCAATGGAGGGGTCAGTCGGTCTAGGAGGCAACTTGGGAGACCGAGCATAATATGCATAGCCGTTATCCTCATCTTTTCACCACTTCATGTATGTATTTATGCTCGTTCGAGGACGAACGATTATTTTAAGAGGGGAAGGATGTAATGACCCGGCCGGTCGTTTTAAGAGTTATAGCCCTGAACCCCTATTTATTGCTTCCCCCGTATCTATTTCTGCTATTGTGGCTTGTCGGGAGGTTTTGTTTTTGATTACGGAGTGTTTTGGGACACTTAGTCCCTAAATGGAAGCTTAAGCCTTAGGATTTTGACCGTAGTCAGAAATGTGTGAAGACGACTCCAGAATGGAGTTCCATCGATTCCGTTAGCTCGGTTGGATGATTTTGGGCTTAGGGGCGTGTCCGGATTGTGTTTTGGAGGTCCGTAGCTTATTTAGGCTTGAATTGGAGAAAGTTAAATTTTTGGAGATTTGGACCGGTAGTGGAATTTTTGATATCGGGGTCAAATTACGATTCCGGAAGTTGGAGTATGTCCGTAATGTTGAGTATGACTTGTGTGCAAAATTTGGCATCGGTTGTGGAAATTTGAAGTTTAAAGTTCTTTAAGTTTGAATTGGAGGGCGATTCGTAATGTTAGCGTTGTTTGATGTGGTTTGAGCGCTTGACTAAGTTTGTATACTGTTTTAGGATTGGTTAGTATGTTTGGTTGAGGTCCCGGGGGCCTCAGGTGAGTTTCGGATGCTTAACGGATCAGTTTTCGACTTTGGAAAATAGCAGATTTTCTGGTGTTTTGTTGGAGACATTTTCTTCATCGCGTTCATGAGGGAGTTCTCGCGTTCGCTTAAGGTATCTGGGAAAGCCAGATGAGTTACTCTTCACGTTTGCGGTGTGGTTCTCGCATTCGCGAAGATGTGGAACCCTGAGGCTACGCGTTCACGACATGGTCCTCGTGTTCGCGGAGAGGAACGGGCAGATGGAGCTTCAGGAATTTAAGCCTATGCGTTCGCGAAGAGGGTCCCGTGTTCACGTAGGGTCTGCTAGTGAAAGGTACGCATTCGCGAGAGGTAACTCGCGTTCGCGAAAGAGGAAATTCTGGTTAACATTTTTTGTTCAACGCAAACGCGAGGCTTTGACCGCGTTCGCGAAGAAGGAATTAACTAGGCAGATATAAAGATTCAGAAACGAGGGTTTGACCATTTTTATCAAAACTTGCATTTGGGAGCTCGGATTTGGATGAGATTTCTAGGGATTTTCAGAGACATCGATGGGTAATGATTCTACACTTGATTTTGATTATATCCCACTAATATATCATTAATTTCATTATTTAATTTGGGGAACACTTTTTTTAACAAATTCTCCAGGCAAAATATGTAAACCCTAGTTCTCTCTAGAGAGACGACCAACAACAACAGTAATACTTCGCACAAAATGGTCGTTGCGCCATCGTTCGGTGGTGAAAAGCCACTGGACCAACTTCAACAGTCGCATAACAACTCAGCGCACAAACTCCATGTGGTCGCTATTACTGCTTCTTCCCCATCTGCTGCAACTGTCAACAATGGCGGATCTGTAAACATGCCAAAAACACAACTGGAGACAGCTACAACGTACTATACTATATCTGAACCAAATCAGCCGATTCAAAACCATGGAGATTACTCAACACCTCAATTACAATTGATACACATAGTTTCAGACAACATCAATACACGAACCAATGACACTACACAGATGTACAACGACAACACTCAGATGTTGATTACGCCTAGGGTGAAAGATACCCAAAATGTTCAAAACCAATTCCACTATACTCCAATTGATCTGGATACTGATCCCAACTCTTCAAATAGCAACCACGGTGAACAACCTGAATCAACATGGCTAAATACAAAATCACACATGCCATCTGCTCGACGAAATGCCAGGGTCAGTTTTAATGTTAATGTTGATGAACATATGAATGATTCTGCTTCACAAAGTCATGTTGAGATTAGTCGTTAAGAGAATTTGAAAGAAAACACAACAAATGAGGGCGATAAAAGGCAGTCACCTACAGCGCCACAAGACACCCATGGAGTCCCTGATTCTTCAAATATCCTAGCCCCAATGGAAACTCAACTGGAAAAAAAATATTATCCACATGCTACTGAAGGTCGCCAGAAGGTCCAGGCTCAAACTCCAGTTGGTATCATTGATACTCGACCACTGGCGGAAAATTTGAGTGATTCACTGACTGCCCATGGAATTCCATGTGCTTCACCTATCGAGATAATCTCTATTGATAAGGAAAAGGAAATCTCAACCACTCCTAGTACTCAAGGGCAGCCAATCACTACAACATCAAACTTGGCATCTTCAGGTAATGTCTCGGCAGCACATGTGTCTAATATAACAAATAGTGACTTAACTAGGAATATCAATGCTCAAACTAATCCCTAATTCAATCAAATATCAATGCCAGCAAATTTCCCTACGATCTCTACCAACTTTGACAAACCACTTGTTTTCCAGAATAAAAATAATACTAAGACTAAGCACCATCACACTAACACTCAGATGCAAACACCAAACAAAATTACACAGCATACCAAACACCATAATCAAACAATCAGTACATCTGCTGCAAATACACATCCAAACATATTAACCAGTTTTTATATACCAAACACACACACTCCGTACAACCACCTGCAAATGTCCACCAAAGTATCCAGTTTTACTCAACAAAATCAGCAACCAATCTAAACCAAATAGAAGCTACTGCCCAGCCACCTAAACCAACTAATTATCATGCCCCGTCACCTCCTACCATAACTCATTCACATGCTACAGAATTAAGATCAAGGCAGGCAGCAGAAATAACCTCAATAGACTTCACACCCCTAAAACTAACTACAAAACAGGGCCAATCGACTGTCATATTTACTAGGAAGGACTACATGATCACACTTGCATCCAGATGCCAATATACAATTGTAGGAAAATTCCTTAACACAATGCCTCGAATGGAGGTGATAAGGAGAAGTTTCATAGCACAAACAAAACTAAGAGGAGGAGTTAAAATAGCCCATTTCAATGCTCGTATAGTTTACATTGATCTAGACAATGAGTACGATCACATAACTGTCTGGACAAAAACCTTCATGTACATACAAGGTCAAAGAATGGAATTACAAGCTTGGACACCCAACTTCAACCCGAATGAGGATAACCCAATTGTTCCTGTTTAGATAGTCATTCCTAAATTACCATGGCATTTTTACTACATGGAGGTCCTATCTGTACTGTTCTCTCCTATTGGGAAGGTATTGCATCTCGACCTAGCCTCTATGCAGAAAATAAGAGAAAATGTAGCTAAAGTCAAAATGCAGGTTGGCTGGACTCAACTCAGGCCTCATCATGTTTGGCTAGGTTTTGATAAAGATCAGGATGTCAATGAGGATGGACAATGGCTAGAAGTGGTATATGAGGATCTCCCAACATATTTCTCACACTACAAGCACTTAGGACATGAAGACTACTCATTCCCTATTCGATAAAAAGAAGAAGAAGACAAGAAAAAAGTAGCTACTGAAACCCCACAAAATAAAACCAAACAGATATCAAATAATACTGAAGGAGCAAATAGAATACAACATCAAAAGGAGCAGAGCATACAAGGGCAACACAAAGAAAAAAACTACAACAAAAGAGTAGTGGTACAAGACAAAAATGAAGAACAACTGGGCAAAATCAAACCTACAGCACATCAGCCAATAAATGCAAACCACTCCAAGGATCAATGGCAATCTCAGAAGAAGAAGAATTTCAAGGGTATCAACCAAAAGAACAAGCAAGAGAAACACAAACAGTCTTATAAACAAATGAATGCAAAACAGATAATCACAAAAGCTCAGAACCATAGCTCATAGACCAATTCTCAAATTGTAACAGCAAGTGCTCTAGAGAATATGGCAGAACCAAGTGCCAGGTATACTGGTATTAATGCTGCAACTGGTGGAGATAACAATGGCAAGGACCAGATAAACGACAAAAAGCACAAGCATCAAACAGTGAAAACAAACATAATTCAAGAAATCCAATATATCAAGACTGCTGACAAATCCAGGGACAATCCAAAAGACCCAGGAATCGGCACAAACAATACTGCTACAATTGCTGGGGTAGCACCAGATGTAACAAAGGAAAATACTTTTGAATGGGTTCAAAGGAGTTTTGGAATGCATAAGGAAATCCTTAATATTACACTCAACCACTCATGTCAGGATATGCCCGCACATACATGTATGGAATCCCCTGTGCCTAATGGCAATACAATGTGATATGTACAACTAGGGAATGAACTAAAGAGTTATGGATCAGGGAAACAAACAATATCCAGAGTTGATGATCATAAGGAAAAGCCAATTCCAGAAAAGTTTCACAATATGTTACCCAACAATTCGTTGAGCAGCAACACAACTGGAAAGCTACTAGCCAATGTTCAAGGACCAATAGTGGCAACCACACCACATGAAAGAGTCAGTGATGATGCTCCAGAACCCCAAGATATGGTTGGGAAGGATGCTATCGTTGTATATGAACAGAATGGTACAATTATTGTACCAAAGGAGTCAACTGCAATTAATACACTATCTATGGCTTGTGCATCAGGTACAGGATCTCCAATATAGATCCAAGTAAGTATACCATTGAAATCTCCAAATCATGTAATGCATGACATTATTACACACAACCAACAACCAATGGAATTTCATACTGCCTTGGTTGATAGAGAGCAATTAGAATATAAAGGTAACAATGAATCTATTGTTGGGAACTTCAAGGCTATTGCAAGAGAATGAGATTTGTCACCTAGGTTGTCTACTAAACAGGGGAAGAAAGGAAAGAGGCAAAACCAATTAAAGGAACAGCTACCACCTACAAGAATACTGCCCAAAAGGGCAGTCTCCATGACTAGATGATGATTAAAACACTCATATGGAATATTAGGTTTGTTAAGACACAACATGCCTTTCAGAGAGTTATCACCATGCAAAGGGAACATGGTTTTTTATAGCACTTATGGAACCTATTCAAAATTAAAGATTTATTCAAAACTAAAGGACGAGACTTGGCATGGATATTGCCATTTCAAATGTCAATGGCAAGATATGGCTTTTTCTGGATTCAGTCGTGTAGTGGGAATTGGTAATTGACGCGGAACAACAACTTACTATCAGAGTCTATCATCAAGATATTGATAAATATATCATGATGACTTTCATATATGCAAAGTGCTCAGCACTGGACAAACTAAAATTATGGGACAGTTTATACTACCTTGCAAGTAATATGAAACTACCATGGCTAGTTGGAGGGGATTTTAATGTGCTTTTGAATGAAGAAGAGAAAATTAGAGGGCTTCTAGTCTACCCTCCAGAATATCAAGACTTTGCCTTCTGTGTAAATTCATGTGAACTCTTTGACACTGGGTACAAAGGAAGTCCCTTCACATGGTGGAATGGGAGGCCAAATGCAGAATGCATATTTAAAAGACTGGACAAAATCTTTTTCAATTCCCCATTCCAATCTTTATTCCCAACTACAGAGGTCGAACATCTTATTAGAACATGCTCTGATCATGCACCTCTGTTTATGACCTGTGGTGACGCGACTACCACATTTACTAAACCATTCAAATTTCTGAATTTCTGTACAAAACATACCTCTTTTAAGGAGGTGGTTCGACAGAATTGGCAGGCTGACGTCACAGGTGACCCCCTCTGGATGTTCAAATAGAAATTAAAAAGAGTTAAGATTGCTATTTCAAAATAGAGTAGGCTCACTTACGAGGACATCTTCAAGCAACTAGATTTAAGGGAAGATGTGGTTAGAATAAAGGAAATGCTTTTTGAAGAAGAACCCACAGTTGAGAATAGAATTGTACTTCAAAAGGCACAATCGAATTAAAGAGATATCTGAGCATAGAGGAACAATATTGGAAACAAAAAGCAGGTATGTCATGGTTTGCAGAAGGAGACAGAAACACTAGATTCTTTCATAACCATGTCAATGGTAAAAGGCAGAAACTCCAACTGAAGAGAATCCAGAACCATGATGGTAAATGGATTGAGTCGCAAGAACGGATGGCTGACGCAACAGTCAAATTTTTCCAAAAATAGTTCACACAAGAAAATGGTCATACAAGGTCTGAGCTCCTCAACAATGTACCCTAAATGGTGTCTTGTGATCAAAATATAGAACTTTATTAAATTCCTACAATAGAGGAGGTAAAGGCAGCGGTTTTTGCACTGAGCGGTGAAAGTGCAAGTGGATCAGATGGTTTCACATGAATTTTCTTTCAAGAATTTTGGGATATAATAGGGGAAGACATACATGAGATGCTGAAATAATTTTATGGAGGAAGTTCCTTACCTAAGTCTATAACCCACACAAACCTTATCTTGCTACAAAAAAAACAATAGGTTCAAACATTTAATGACCGAAGGCCTATTAGCTTAAGCAATGTTGTAACTAAAGTTATCTCCAGAGTTGTTCATGATAGGCTGGAAAAAATATCGCCTTCTTTGATCTCGTCCAATCTGTCAGGATTTGTCAAAGGGAGAAGTATATTTGAAAACATTCTGTTAACACAGGAGATTGTTACTGACATAAGATTAAGGGGAAAACCTGCTAATGTAGTTATCAAACTTGACATGACAAAGGCTTATGATAGGGTCTCATGGAAGTATCTAATGCATGTTTTGAGGAAAATGGGTTTTGCAGAATGCTTCATCAACATGATATGGAATTTAATTTCCAACAACTGGTATTCTGTTCTGATTAATGGTCAAGCATCAGGATTCTTTCACTCAACAAGAGGGTTCAAGCAAGGAGATCCTCTCTCTCCAACCCTGTTCATTCTCTCTTCATAGGTTCTGTCTAGATCGTTACATAAACTATTTGAAGACACGAGATTCAAGGGCTTTGGGATGCCTAAATGGACTGATCCATTAAATCATTTGGCCTATGCAGACGATACTATAATATTTTCCTATGCTGATCCATACTCTTTAAGAAAAATTGTAGAAGTTTTGTCCAAGTATGAGCACACTTCAGGCCAAATGATCAATAAGACAAAAAGTTCCTTTTATATGCAGTATAGTGTGTCCTCAACGGTGTCCAGCTTGATAGGTACTATCACTGGATTTTCAAAGGGTAAATTTCCATTCACCTATCTTGGTTGCCCAATATTCTACACAAGAAGAATGAAGGATTATTACAATGACCTGATTAAAAATGTAAAGGCAAAACTGCACTCTTGGAAAGGGAAGCTACTATCCTATGGGGGAAAATCTACATTAAACTCTAGTGTCCTATAGAGCATGCCAACGCACATCCTTTCTGTCATTAACCCTCCTAAAAATGTAATTGAACACCGTCATAAAGCCTTTGCGAGATTCTTCTGCAGTACCAAGGAAGAAGGTAGGAGTAGACATTGGACAAAATGGAAAAATCTATGCCTACCAAAGGAAGAAGGGGGTGTAGGTTTTAGATCACTGCATGATGTATTAAAAGCTTTATTTGCCAAATTGTGGTATAAGTTTAGGATATCCAAGTCCTTATGGTCTAACTTTATGTGGAACAAGTACTGTAAAAAGGAAATCCCGACAACTGTCCAATTTAGACAAGGATCTAATGTATGGAGGAAAATGTTAGAGGCTAGGGAAGAGGTGGAGCATAAAATACTATGGGAAATGAATAGGGGTTCTATTAATGTTTGGCATAAGAATTGGACTGGTCTGGGAGCTCTGTACCATATTTTTCCAAATGATTATACAATCAATAAAGATATGCATGAAGTAGCTGAATTGAGAGTGAATGATACCTGGGATGAGCAACTTCTAGCGCAATTTTTTCCTGTGGACATTGCTCAACATATCAGGCAAAAAGTCATATTTGGCACTACTGACGATTCCTGGGATGTTCCTAGATGGATGCCTTCACCCTCAGGAAATTTCTCTATTAGTAGTGCTTGGAATATTTTAAGGCATAGAGATAATGTAAATCCTGACTACAATAAGATATGGACTAAAGGTCTACCTTTTAAAATCTCATTCTTTTTATGGAGATTGTGGAAGGGGAAGATTCTTACTGACGATTTGTGGAGAAGAAGCGGGTATCTGGTAGTGTCTAAGTGTTGGTGTTGTTCATAGCCGCAAGAAGAGACTTTTCAACACTTGTTCCTAACTAGTGAAACTGCAACTAGAGTATGGAGAAACCTCCTTCAAGCAGCAAGTTTAGTGGTCAATCTGGTATAGGTGCATCAAGTAATAAGAACATGGTGGAATGCAAAGTGCTGTCCTAAACTAATGTCAATATATCAGGCAGCTCCAACTGTAATCACATGGGAACTTTGGAAGAGGAGAAATACGATGAAATATGGTGGTGCAATTTCTTGAAATAGGGTGATTCATGAAGTGAATAAGACTTTACATTATTTAGCAAGGATGAGGTACCCATGGCTGTCCAGAATTCCTCCTCTATGGTCAAATATGATCAGCTTCTTTGAAGGCTACAAGCCATAGGTGGGGACTAAGACAGTTACGTGGCAGCTTCCTTATGAAGGGTGGTTCAAATGCAATACTGATGGTGCATCAAGAGGCAATCCTGGTACAAGCTCATATGGGTTTTGTGTTCGAGATCATGCTGGCGATTTGGTGTTTGTGAAAGCACAGGAGATAGGAGAGACAACTAACTTAGTAGCAGAAGCAAAGGCAATTGTAGATGGGTTGGCATATTGTGTGGAAAAGAAGCCACATCCACTGATTATGGAGACTGATTCCTTAGTAACAAGGAAAATAATTGATGGCGAATGAGCAAATCCTTGGTGTATAGGTGTTGAAGTAAGGAAGCTCAAGCATATAAAGAACAACTACAATGTTGTCTTTCAGCATGTACTAAGGGAAGGGAACACTGTTGCTGTCTTTTTTGCTAACCTTACTTTCACTTTTGCAGGTACACACACATTTCAGTCATTTAATGAATAGCTAAGTGCAGGAAAACAATTGATCAACATGGAAAAATCACAAATTTCTAACCTTTGGATTAGGATTGTGAAGAGAAGAGAACCTGATTAATGAGATAAACATATAAAACCTTGCCGTGTTTCTTAGAAATTATGGTGTCTCAACAATGCAGGCAAGATCTCAAAGAAACATTCCTAATCATGCAGTTGTTCTCACTTGTATGGTGTACATACTTGGTTGGTTATAATTATAGCTAGCATTGCACAACACCAGACTATAGGGGATCTATTGCAACCTCCTGTAAATGTTTGTCTGCAAACACCAAAGACCTGCACTGCCTCTACAAAGTCATATTGGTTTGATAATTGTTTTTGTCTCTCTCACTCTATTGCAACCTCCTGTAGATGCTTCATTATTGTAAGCTAACTAAGGCAGTAGCATGGTCAAATTTTCTGCACTTCTCCAGGGTTTTAAAGAGGTTTCTGTTGTGACCATTTTGCTCTCAACAATATGTTGGCATGAGGTTATAACAAATGTTGAATCTGCAGGTCAAATACATGCCAACTGAAGGGTGTAGATGCAATAATCTGGGAGCACAGACACATTTCATTTGCTACATTTTGTAGGATAACAAGATCAGAAAATTGAGGCAAAGACTAGTCTCATACAGATACCAAATGATGCCATATTTGCTTGGTTATAACTGTTTTATCTCACTCTACTGGGATTACATACACAATGCTTGAATAGTGTAGATACTTGAGTAGTGGTGACTGTAATATGCCTGGCTACAGCATAATGCTCAACCAGCACTGCTTTTGCACAGAAGATAATCAAGAACTGATTAGCCATCAGCAGAACCAGTATTACTATGCCAGTTGGAGTTGCCAATACTTAGTGCTATGTGGGAATGTCTTCAAGATAGCCAACAAAAGAGTCATAATCCAGCACCAACAATATCCCTCATCATCATCAAAGTTATCAGCAAACACAAATCCTGGGAGCACAATTTTACACCCTAACTTGGTTGTTTCATGCTGCAGGTATCTATAATAGGATCAGAAAACTGAGGCAAAGAATAGAGGCTCAACCTGCACTGCTTTTGCACATAGAACAATCAAAAAACTGATTGGTCTTCAATGTCTGGCTGCTAGTTGAAGTTGCCACTGCCTTTTGCTATGTGGGAATGATTTAAAATGTTTGATGCTTCCTAGAGGATAACAAGATCAGAAAACTGAGGCAAAGACTAGTTTCATACAGATATCAAAGGATGCCATATTTGTTTGGTTATAGTTGTCTTCTCTCACTCTACTGGGCTTACATACACAATGCTTGAAGGGTGTAGATACTTGAGTAATGGTGACTGTAACATGCCTGGCTACATCAGAATGCTGAACCAGCACTGCTACTGCACAGAAGACAATCAAGAATTGATTAGTCTTCAGCAGAACTAGTATTACTATACCAGTTGGAGTTGCCAATACTTAGTGCTATGTGGGAATGACTTGAAAATAACAAACAAGAGAATCACAATCCAACACCAATAACAACCCTTATCAATCAAAGTTATCCACACATATTGATCTTGGGAACACAATTTTACACCCTAATTTGGTTGTTTTATGTTGCAGGTATCAATAACAGGATCAGAAAGTTGAGGCAAAAAATAGAGGCTCAACCTGCACTGCTTTTGCACAGAGAACAATCAAAAAATTGATTGGTGTTCCATGTTTGGCTGCTAGTTGAAGTTGCCACTGCCTTTTGCTATGTGGGAATAATTTAAAATGTTTGCTGCTTCCCAGAGGATAACAAGACCAGAAAACTGAGGCAAAGACTAGTTTCATACAGATATCAAAGAATGCCATATTTGTTTGATTATAGTTGTCTTCTCTCACTCTACTGGGCTTACATACACAATGCTTGAAGGGTGTAGATACTTGAGTAATGGTGACTGTAACATGCCTGGCTATATCACAATGCTCAACCAGCACTGCTACTGCACAGAAGACAATGAAAAATTGATTAGTCTTCAGCAGAACTAGTATTACTATACCAGTTGGAGTTGCCAATACTTAGTGCTATGTGGGAATGACTTGAAAATAACAAACAATAGAATCACAATCCAACACTAACAACAGCCGTTATCAATCAAAGTTATCAACATACACACATCCTGGGAACACAATTTTGCATACTAACTTTGTTGCTTCATGTTGCAGGTATCAATAACAGGATCAGAAAGCTGAGACAAAAAATAGAGGCTCAACCTGCACTACTTTTGCACAGAAGTCTATCACAAAACTGATTGGTCTTCAGCAGAATCAGTACTGCTGTTACAATGTCTGGATGATAGTTGAAGTTGCCACTGCCTTTTGCTATGTGGGAATGATTTAAAGATAACCAACAAGAGAATCACAAACAAGCACCAACAACAACCTTTCTTCACCATTCACCACCTAGTCATCTTCAAAACTTTCAACACACACAGAAACCTGGGAGCAGAACACTACATCCTAACTTGTTTGCTTTATCTTGCAGAGTTCATAGACAGGATAAGACTGCTTTGGCAAGTATACAGAGGGGTGTTGACAGTACAAATAATTAGTAGAATGTCGGTTCAATACAACATATGTTTGCTGCTCCTCTGAAAACTTTTAATGCCTATTGGTGCTAGCATCAACTCCCAGAGGTATTAGCGTATTGCAATGCTCATTATGGGAGTCTCTCAGCACATTATAACAACCAAATATCAGCAACACAGATGACAGCACAATCATGCTACACAGATCATTTTCAATATGATTGAAGTGGTCAGCAATTTGCTGTACATACACATAAACAACATAGATATCAGTACAAGTCAGGATCAGAAAAATGGAAGCTATCCTGCTATACATCACAAGCAATTTGACTTGGACATCCATCAGATGCACATACACAGACAGTTATCACATGGCCTGATCTTGACTACTGTGTATTACTTGTGTGATGTTAGACCATCTCTTAGTGGTATTAGAATGTTATCATGCTCAGTCTGGGGGAGGTGTAACACCATACAGAACCATGGAGTCAAGCAACCATCTCATAGATACAGATTATACTAAATGTGATTGTATTTATACACACTATATGGCTGCACACGAATAACCGCTTTGTGTATTATTTATTGGTACTGGTATATCAAACTGAGGATACCTACCCACATTAAATACAAGGAAAACTGTTGCTTACATCTGTTTTTTGGTATTGACAGTATAGTGTCATATCATTATCAAGTGGTATTAGTGTGCATGCATGCTCAATGGGTATATGGGAATGATAAAATAATTGAGTGGTTATTCCCGAAGGATGTAAGGTACATGGAGTAGGAATTTGCTCGATTGCTTAGGAGTGTGGACTACTCCCTTGGGTGTTGGTGTAATAATGGGGCACAAGTCATTTGGTCCGTTTGTGTCATGACCCAATTTCTCCCTCCGTGAACCGTCGTGACGGCACCTAGTCTCTACGACTAGGTAAGCCTAACACTTTTGCGGAAATGAAACTAAAGCATGAACATTAACTACTAACAGTAACAAATATTAAATAAGCAACTGAATACCACTCGACATATACAATTATCACCTCTAAAAACGTACAAAACAATTCCCAAAACCCAGAATACCGTAAGTCACAAGCTACTAAGAAGTCTTAATCGTTCTATACATCATTTCTATAGAAAGAAGGAAAAATGAACATAGGGGGATAGAGGGGGGACTCCGAAGATCTGTGAGCGCGAGCAGATGTACCTTGAAGTCTCCAATAAGTAGAAGCGACTGCAACTAGTGATGAGACTGGTAAGATGAACCTGGATCTGCTTACGAAAAACATGTGCAGGAAAGGGTGTGAGTACACCAACACGGTACCGAGTAAGTGCCAAGCCTAACCTCGGTCGAGTAGTGACGAGATCAGATCAGGGCCCTACTGCTATAAATATAATGAGATAAGACAAAATGAAATATCGCAGTAAAATAAATACGGAAATCTAACAGGAATAGAACCAATGAAAGGCAACAACTCCGAACACAGGGATAACAATAGGGGATCTCCCGAGATACCGTCTCGTATTCCCAAACGTAAATGTGGAGGGGAATCTCCCAGTATACCGTTCCGTAGTCCCAAAATAAATATGCAAAATAGGGGGATCTCCCGGATAGTTACATATGCTAGTGTGTTTCAATTAAGGAGAAAACAAATTATGACTTAGTGAAAAATGGAGTTTTACAACAAATAGCCTGTGTACGTACTCGTCACCTCACGTACACGACGCTCACATATCAAACAGTACCAAATCCTAAGGGGAGTTTTCCCCACACAAGGTTAGGCAAGCGACTTACCTCGAACCAAGCTCAAATCAAATCCGAAATCACGCTCTTGCCACGAGTATCCAACTCCGAGTGACCCAAATCTAAATCAAATCAACTATATAACGTAAATATAGCTACAAATAACTAATCTAGCTAATGAAATCAAAGCTAAGGCAAGAAAATAGAAAAACGCCCAAAAAGCCTCCCCGGGCCCACATTTCGGAATCGTGTAAAAGTCACAAAATACAATCACCCATTCACTCACAAGTTCACTCGTACCAAACTTACTCAAATTCGATACCAAAATCTCGATCACAACCCCAAAATTCGGCCTAAGAACTTTTCTTAATGTTTCCCAAATTATCACCCAAATCCGAAATTAATGATGAAATCAAGCATAGATTATTGGGATTTAATCATAAAGGAGTTAGAAATCATTACCCAATAACTTCCTCCGAAAATCTCTCCAAATTTAGCCTTCTACCCAGCTCTCAATTAAATTTTGTCATATGAACTGAAACCCTCATTTTTGAACTTTAAATTCTGCCCAGTGGTTCCTTAATCGCGATCGCGGAAAAGGCCTCGCGATCGCGAAAAACAACTTCGCTCCCTCATAAATTTTCTTTATGCAAACGTGTAACACCTCACGCGAACGTGATGCACTAGCTGCTCACACCTACGCGATTGCAATTGTCCTCACGCGACCGCGAAGAGTAACACTCAAACTCCACTGCTGCTTCTCTTCTTCTTCGTGAAGACCTACGTAATCGCGAGATCTCCCTCGTGAATGCGATGAAGAAAAATGTCTGCAATAATACTAGAAAATCTGCCAACTCCCTAAGTCAAAAAATGACCCGTTGAGCATCCGAAACACGCCCGAGGCCCCTGGGACCTCAACCAAACATAACAACGAATCCTAAAATACCATACAAACTTAGTCCAGCCTTAAAATCACGTCGAACAATCGCAAAATCAATCTCCATGTCTGGTGGATCCCAGGAAGCTCATCCGGAAAGACCTCTGGAAATTCATTCAAAACTGGTACGGACTCAAGTGTCGGTTCCTCAGCCTCAGTGTCTGTGACTTAGACCAAGTGGTAGATACACCCCTTGCTGATCATCTTCGTGCCCTTAAGGTAAGAAATAACCCTACCCTTTGGCATAACATCATCCCCCTTCCACTCAATGACTGGCTGGTTAGGAAACTCAAACCAAACGATTCTAGTTTGACAATCAAGCTTAGCAAAACATGAATAAAGCCAATCCATCCCCATTATTACATCAAAATCCACCATCACCAATTCAATGAGGTCGGCCATGGTGTCTCGACCATGTACCGTGATAACGCAATGCCTATAAACCCGCATGGCCACAATAGACTTACCAACTAGAGTAGATACAGAGAACGACTCATGAAGCTATTCCAGTTATATCCCGAATTCCATAGAAACAAAAAGAGTGACATATGACAAGGTGGAACCGGGATCTATAAGAGCATATACATCATGAGATTGGACAGTCAATATACGTGTGACAACATCTGGAGAAGTCTCTTAATTCTGGCAACTCCTCATAGCGTAGAACCCGTTGGGTCCTCCCGACTATTCACCACCCCTACAAAACCACGCCCTGCAGGTGTCAGAGCACCTCGAGCTAGAGAATGTGCTACAAAAGTGGTGGCTGCTAAACTGGCTCGCTGCGCCATACCCCTACCAACACTATGACGGGATGAAGGGAAATTCCTCTGAATATGACCCCTAAGACTGTACCCATAGCATACAGGGTGGTCTATATAGTAGACTCCTGAGTGCATCTATTCACACCTAGGGCATGTGGGCCTCTGGTGCAGCTAAAATCTCCAGTCGGCCTGAACCTGCTGATAAGATCATCTATTACCCTAACTGGGCCTGAAACGACTCCCTGTGATGATTTAGCACAATAAGGATGGGAGCTTGCTCAAACCGCACTTGGAATTCATAAGGAACTCATGGAAACTTGATTTTATGATAAGATTTTAGCCAACATACCTCAACTGAGCTATCCTTAGAACTACTACAACGTTTCAAAACTCCTAGTGGTTTCAATCTTTAGAGACATAAGAAGATTAAACCATAATTAGGAAGGGGTTCATAGGTTCAGCTCATTTAAGCATTTCATCGAGCACTAAGTTTGCAATTGCTACTACAAGTTCCTATGGTGTTAATCCATTAACCCACAACCAATCCCAACGTCAATAACTCACCTTTATTAGTTCACCAACCTCCCCACCACCTTCATTGGCACATGCATGCACAAATGACCAACTCCTATTCTCAAAATCATACTTCCCATTACCTATACTCAGCCCTATTTCAAAACTGAGTGCTAGGGATAGAACCTTACCTCATTAGTAGAATACTTGTGAGATATCCCCTTGAATTATAGGGAGCAAGAAATTGAAGTGTGGAAATGTTAGTGCCGGTCCTTCTCACATGCTAGCGTACCTCGGCACCATAAAACCTTAATTTTCTTGGCAAAATATTACAGGGCCCTACATTTTTACTCGATTTTGATTATATTCCATGATTCCATCTTCGATTTGGCATTTGATTAGTGAATTTGAAAAGAGGAATTTGGGGATTTTGTTTAAATTTTCTAAATTGAGATTTGAACATTGATTAGGATTCAGATTTGAGTGAAATTTTTATGGTTGGACTCGTATTTGAATGGGTTGTCAGAATTTTTGAGCTTTCTCGAGTTCCAAGGTGCAGGCCCAGATTGTATATTTACTTGACTTTGAGTATTTGATTAAAGATTCGACCTTTTTCATTTGGGTTTGTTTCCTATGGCATTACTTGATGTTTTAAGTTATTTGGACCTTTTTGGTTGACTCTTATTATTCTCATTTGTGTTGTGTTGAATGTTATTTGGCTTACCTAGCAGGTTGGTTAGGTGTCATCACGAGTAGATGGATTTTAGATCGTGACAAGTTATTATCAGAGCCATGTTCATATGCTCTATGAGTCATGAGCAAGTGTCTAGTAGAGTCTTATGGATCGGTATGATGATGCCCATACTTATCTTCGAGAGGCTATAGGGCATCTAGGAAAAACTTTCCATCTTTCTTTCCTTATCGCGCGACATTTATTCATCTTGAAGCATATCTCGTTGATTTCCTTCCACCCGTTTGTATGTGACATTGAGCACTCAGTATCAATTGTGCATTGATGGACTATGAAGTCGTGCACTCAGTATCAGTTGTGTATTGATGGACTATGAAGTCGTGGATGAGGTGCGAGATGTATTTTTTGTGTTGTGTAGACGGGCCAATCTAGACGACTTGAGTCGAAGTTCAGATCGCAGTTTGGGCTCGGTAGTTTCTATTGTGTGGGCATGTTCCTTTAGGACTTATATGTCCGGTAGAGTCCCTAAAAGTGGGATGGATGGCTCAGTGAGTGGTGGGATAGCTACATGACGAGTATGATGTGATTGTGAGATTCGTTCAAATGGCTTGGATGTAAAGAGAATAGTTTGCTTGGGATGTAAAAAGGACTATGGGTGCTTGATTTCTATCTTGATGCGTTGTACAGTCCTAAGTTACGAGTGTGAAAGGGATACTTCAGTTGTTCATTTGAGAATGAAGTGTATTCTTTTGTTTTGTTGACGAGTTCAGACCAGGAAAGATTTAGTGATTTCATAGTTGTTGTAACCATGATGGATCGAAGAGAGATTCCAATTTGAGGCTAAGTAGGTGGGTTATCACCTGCGGGGTAGTCTACGGATGTGTGATTCTTATGATGTTTTGTGGAGAGTTTCTTTCTACCTGTGGATTATATGTGTTGTAATTTGAGTTTGTATCTCTTGGGGAAGTTGGCCTCATTGCCACGAGTATGAATATGAGTTTAGCACATGATTTGAGGTAAGTCATGATTAGTGCTACATAAGCTTATGAAGGATTTAGTCAAATTATAGTACGTTATTATGGCATTATTATAGTAATGGCATTTTCGGGTTATCAGATGTCGTGTTCCATGGCTTCAAGTCAAGTGGGGGAATCTGCTTTTGACGATCAGATTGCATGGTCTTGTGTTGTATTGGTTCGGTCTAAGGTATATCTAAGGATCAATTATGACTTGTAGAGGTTGGTTTTGCGAATGACTTGAGCAAGGAAATTTCTGGATGCGTGATGTATTACACTTTATGGATATATGGGAATCTTGGAATGATTTAAGTTTGTTATTCGTGGTGAATGTGATGTGCTAAGAAAAAGGGATTCATTCAGTCGCTTAGAGATGTGGAGTATATCTTTAGGTTTGAGGGCTAATGGAGCACAACTCGTTTGGCTCATTTTGGCAGTGAATTTGAGATCAAAGTATGGTGGATGACTCTCGAGAAGGTTCTAGTGAGTTCTAGAGTCATATGTGGTATTTGAGGATTTTTCCGGGATTTTGATATGGCTAATATCTGAGATTTGTATTGGGATGGTGTCGAGACTTGCAATATTTTTGCTTAGTTAGGGATTCTACATTTCATTATCGGAGTGGTCAAAACGTAACAACTTTAGCTTCACATAAGGTCTCTTCAGAATGGGTATCTTTGATACGGTATTTTTGGGTGTTTAAGAGGGAATACATTGACTTATTGGCTTAGGTCGACGTGGTTTAATGCTGGGATCTCTTGCGGTGAGTTTTGGTTATGAACCGTGGTGTATTGTAAAGGAGAAGTGTCAACTTGAAGCTAATTCGGAAGGAACTCGAAGAAATAGGACAGCTTGGTAGCAGGTTGGATAGCATGAACGGGTAGTTTATTGCGTGTTGTGATTTTCTCCTGGATGGGTCAAGTGAAAGGTTTCTGGCTGATGGAGTATGTATCTTGCTTGTGATTTAGAGATGATAATGGGATTTTCGTGCTTTCATATGATAGTATGGTGGAGGCGGTTTGTCGTGTGGGATCTAGGTTTGCATGTACAAGTTTGTGGTTCAGCTTCGAAGGAAAGTCATGAGTTTTAGACAATATTTGACGGTTTGAGATGTTTAGATGAATGTTGACACTATTTTGATATCACCTGAGAAGAGAGTGTATTTCAGAAAGACGCATTTTGTTTTGACTTACAGATGCTTCGTTGGTATTGCGGTACTCGCCTGGTTGATCGAGTGCTGATGTTCAGATTTTGCTATGTGGCACGGGAGAATTACAGAAGTATTCTTGTGGAATGATGGTGTATAATGGATGTGTTAGTCACTCTAGTGGTGGAATTGGGATCGGATATGGTGGATCAATGTCACGACCCCATATTCCCCCCGTAGGATATCGTGACGGTACCTAGTCTCTAAGACTAGGTAAACCTAATCAATATGCAGAAACATTAAATAAGAGATTAAAACTTGAACACATCAGCAATTTCATAAAAGAATCTACCAAAACTCAATACGTAAAATCCAAAAACATGGTGAGATATAAGTCACGAGCTGTAAATACAGTACCGAACAATCCTATACATCACTGTCTATCAAAATGTAAAGAAATAAGAAAAGAACGGGATAGAAAGGGACTCTGAGGCTTGCGGACGAGGGCAGGTGTACCTTGAAGTCTCCATAGCAACAACACAGTGCACTAATATTGAGGCTGATAGGATGTACCTGGATATGCACAAAAACATGTGCAGAAGTGTAGTATAAGTACACCATAACGGTACCCAGTAAGTGCCAAGCCTAACCTCGGTAGAGTAGTGACGAGGTCAGATCAGGGCCGTACTGGGAATAATAGGAAAAACAAGGCAGAAGATATAATGATGTAATGAAATGACAGAGAAGTGTAACAATAGAAATATACAGAAGATAACAACACGGAATCAAAGAAGATAATTACAACACGTAAGCAAACACGAATCTTACAAGTTAAGGAACAACAACAACAACAACAACAACAACAATGCAGCAAACAGAGGAAAACAACAAGGGCACTCCCGAGGTACCGCCTCGTAGTCCCAAAAGTAAATATATCACAACGACACGACAGAAACCTCGTGCAAACAATAACAACTGCACGACAGAAACCCCGTGCTACAATAAACAATCCGCACGACAGAAACCTCATGTAACAATAACAATCCGCATGGCGAAAACCTCATGCCACAATAATAATTCCTAAGGCAGAAACCTCGTGCCACAATAACAACCGCATGGCAGAAACCTCGTGCCATAGTACCAATCCGCACGGTAGAAACCCCGTGCCACAGTAACAATCCGCACGGCATAAACCTCGTACCACAACCAAAGGTCATCTGTACAATAATCACGAAAACCAACACATAATAATTGAAACAATTATGATACAAGCTAAGAATCCTATAGTTAAAGAATGAATACGGAATCAAGGAAACAAGTAATTCAACTACGCATGTTGTACAAATTTTCAAATAAGAAGTCCTTTCCCTCAATTTTCCAACTCCGATCGGCTCGAATCTAGCCAAAATAATTTCATACTATAAATATAACTATAGGAAACTAATTTAAATAATAAAATTATGACTTTAGCAAACAATTGAAAAATCGCTCCAAAACGTCGACCCGAGCCCACATCTCGGAACCTGACAAAAATTACTAAAACCGAACACCCATTCAATGCTAAGTCCAACCATACAAGAATTATTCAAATCCGACCTCATTTCGCATTTCAAAACCCAAACACTTAGTCTAAGAAGGTCTACCACTTTTTCCCAATTTTTCCAACTCCAATCCTTAATTTCATGACAAAAATAATGATAGATTAGTGTAACTTAACCAAAATGGAGTCAAGAACTCTTACCTCAACAAATCCTCTGAAAATCATTCGCAATTTTGCCTCAAACCAAGCTCTCAAAGTCCCAAAATGAATTATAAAATCAAACCCTCAAATTTCCCCTTCTCTGCCCAGCAACTTCCGCTTCTGCGGCCTTTGGGTCGCTTCTGCGAAGCTGCCCCTGCGGAGAAATCATCGCAAGTGCAGATTCCACTTAGGTCCAGGAGTTCTGCTTCTGTGGACCATGGCTCACACCTGCGAGTCCGCTTCTGCGGAGAAATGGACCGCTCATGCGAACCTGCCCAAAGCCACTCCTGCACTTCCGCTTCTGTGGAGGAAAAGGTCGCGGCTACAAGCCCAGCCCTTGGGGTCTCCTTTCGCTTCTGCGCTTAAACCTCTGCACCCACGATTCCGCACCTGCGGTCAAACCCTACGCAGGTGCGATGACACCAGCAGGCCTATGACTTTAGCAATGAAGATAAGTCCAAAATTGGTCCGAATTCGATCCGAACAACACCCGGGGCCCTCGGGACCTCGTCCGAATATACCAACAGGTCCTACCACATCATATAAACTTAGTCGAGCCTTCAAATCACATCAAACATCGCTAAAATCACAAATTGCGCATTGATTCAAGCCTAAAGAAATTTAGAACTTCTAACTTATACATCTGATGTCGAAACCTATCAAATCAAGTCAGATTAACCTCAAATTTTGCACACAAGTCATAATTGACATTACGAACCTACTCCCATTTCCGGAATCAGAATCTGACCCCGGTATTAGAAAGTCCACTCCTGGTCAAACTTTCCAAAAATCATCCAACTTTCCAACTTTTGCCAATTGATGCCGAAATGACCTACGGACCTTCAAATCAACATCCGGACATGCTCCTAAGACAAAAATGACCATATGGAGCTATTGGAACCATCAAAACTCCATTCCGGAGTCGTTCGTCATGCAATTCAAACTACGGTCAACTCCTACGAACAACCCTCCCGGCAAGTCACGTAACCACAAAATGAAATAGAGGGAGAAATAAATAGGGTATCGGGGCTAGCACTCTCAAAACGACAGACTGGTTCGTTACATCCTCCCTCTCTTAAAACAAATGTTCGTCCTTGAATGAGTATAGAGACATACCTGACGTGGTGAAAAGATGAGGGTAACGACTGCGCATATCATGCTCGGTCTCCCAAGTCGCCTCCTCGACCTGCTGACCCTTCCACTTAACCTTCACTGAAGTGATGTTCTTTGACCTCAACTTTCAATCCTGCCTATCCAAAATGGTCACCGTCTCTTCAACATAAGATAGATCCTTGTCCAACTGGAGTGAGCTGAAGTCTAACACATGAGATGGATCGCCGTGATGCTTTCGGAGAATGGAAACATGGAATACTGGATCGGTGATCATTGTAGACCTCACAAGGGACACCTTACAAATAGTGCCGCCAGATCTTCAAGGCATGAACAATAGCTGCTAACTCAAGGTCGTGGATAGGATAGTTATTCTCATGCACCTTCAGCTATCTAGACGCGTAGGCAATCACCCTACTGTCCTACATCAACATCGCTCCAAGACCAATGCACGACGCATCACAATACTCCATATAGGACCCCGAACTAGTAGGCAATAGCAACATTAGGGTTGTAGTTAAGGCAGTCTTGAGCTTTTGAAAGCTCTCTTCACACTCCTCGGTCCACCTGAATGGAGAACCCTTCTGGGTCAGCCTGGTCGTAGGTGTTGCAATAGACGAGAAACCCTCTACAAATCGACAGTAATACCCCGCCAAGCCAAGATAACTCCGGATCTCCGTAGCTGAGGACGGTCTGGGCCAACTCTGCTGCTTCAATCTTCTTCGGATATACCTTGATCCCCTCACTCGATACTACATGACCCATAAATGCCACTGAATCTAGCCAGAATTCACACTTCAAAAATTTTGCATATAACATTTTTTCTCTCAAGGTCTGAAGCACATTCCTTATGTATTTCTCATGATCCTCCCGACTCCGAGAGTACACTAGAATGTCGTCAATAAACACAATGACAAAAGAGTTAAGATAGGGCTGAAATACATTGTTCATCAAGTGCATGAATGATGTTGTGGCATTGGTCAACCCAAAAGACATCACAAGGAACTCGTAATGACCATACCAAGTCCTGAAAGCAGTCTTCGGGATATCTGGCTCCCAAATCTTCAACTGATGATAGCTTGAACACAATTCGATCTTAGATAACACTCTGGCACCCTGAAGCTAATCAAATAGGTCATTAATACGGGGAAATGGATATTTGTTCTTCACTGTAACCTTGTTCAACTGGCGATAATTAATACACATTCGCATAGAACCATCCTTATTCTTTACAAATAAGACTGGAGTACCCCAAGGTGACACACTAGTAATGCCTAAGTTTGAATGCAACAAATCAAAATGTCAAATATGTATGGAATCTAAGTATGTTAAATATTTTTATAAGTCGGTTGAAAGGAATTCAAATCCTTTATACTTAATTCACACTGATATTTGCGACATGAAGTTAATACCATCTCGCGGTGGAAAGAAGTATTTCATAACTTTTATTGACGATAGTACTCGATATTGCTATGTTTACTTACTTAATAGTAAAGATGAAGAAATAGATACATTCAAGCAATACAAAAATAAAGTTGAAACGCAACTTAATAAGAAAATCAAAATGATAAGAAGTGATAGGGTGGTGAATACGAATCTCCTTTTGAAGAAATATGTTTAGAATATGGAATTATTCATTAAACAATGGCCCCTTACACGCCTCAATCCAATGGGATTGCGGAAAGAAAGAATCGTTCATTAAAGGAGATGATGAATGCCTTGTTGATAAGTTTTGGTTTGCAACAAAACTTGTGGGGGGGGAAGTCATTCTTACATCTAACCGGATACTAAATCGAGTACCCATAGCAAAAAGCAATCCATTCCATATGAAAAATAGAAAGGAAGGAAGCCCAACTTGAATTATCTTAAAGTATGGGGTGTTTGGCAAAAGTACAAGTTCCTAACCCAAAAGGGTAAAGATAGGACCGAAAACCGTTGATTGTGTTTTCATAGGATATGCGACCAATAGTAAAGCATATCGATTTCTGGTTCATAAATCAGAAAATCCCGACATTTATAATAATACAGTTATAAAATCAGATAATGCTGAGTTCTTCAATAATACATATCCGTATAAAAAGGAATGTGAGTCGATTGGTGAAGGATCTAAACAACGTCAGGAAGAAACAAAAGAAAGTAAGTCTAATCAGGAGGATCCAGGACGTAGTAAACGTAAAAGAACATCTACATCATTTGGACCATATTTTGTGGCTCTCTTATTGGAAAATGAACCTCGAACATTTAAAGAAGTTATATCTTCTTCGGAATCATTATTTTTGAAAGAGACAGTCAATACTGAAATAGAATCCATATTGAATAACCATACATGGGAATTAGTTGATCTTCCTCCTGAAAATAAACCGTTGGGTTCTAAATGGATTTTTAAGATGAAAATGAAAGATGATGGCACTATTGATAAATATAAGGCAAGACTTGTGGTCAAAGAGTATAGACAATGAGAAGGTCTTGAATATTTTGATACTTACTCTTCGATTACAAGAATTACGTCCATACGAACACTAGTAGCATTAGTTGTGGTTTATGGTCTTGAACTTCAACAAATGGACATTAAGACGGCCTTCTTAAATGGAGATTTGGAGGAAGAAATCTACATGGAACATGTCACAACCCAAAATCCACTAGTCGTGCTGGCACCTAACCCAACCCGCTATGTAAGCCAACTAATAATTATCCAATTTCAACAATATATAACATGACCATTAATCAAGAAAATTATCTGAATCTTATACATTCCCCAAGAACTGGTAGTACAAATCATGAGCTTCTAAGAATAGAATTTACAAAGCTGAAATGAAATAAATACATCATCTGTTTGAAAAGTACGTAGATAGAGTTACATAGACCTAAAGCTACCACGAACAAGAGACAACTACAACTGGGACGCAGGTACATCTTCAATCCAGCTCACATCGATCACAGCAACATCAGAAGCCAACATTTGTACGTAAGGTGCAGAAGTGTAGTATGAGTACAACCGACCCCATGTACTCAATAAGTAACAAACCTAACCTTAAGTTGAAAATAGTGACGAGCTAACACGAAGGTCGGGTCCAACACCAATATTCCACAATAGTTCATAACAACATAGTACAAGTAATAAAAGAGGTATCTCAGAAATAAAATGCGTGGAATAGAAATGGGCTGAGTCCCCGGTAACAAATCAATACCAAAGTTGATATTCCTGTCGGGCGGCATGCCCGGAAGATCCACCGCAAATACGGCTGGACAATCCCTCATTACCGAAACTGACTCGACGGTAGGAGTATCAACACTAACATCCCTCACATATGCAAGATACGCATCACACCCTTTATCAACCATCCGCTGAGCCTTTAGAAACGAGACAACTCTTCTAGGAACATAATCTTAAGTACCTCTCCACTATAGTCGTGGTAGACCTGGCATAGCCAATGTCACCATCTTGGTGTGACAATCAAGAATAGCATGATAGGGCGACCACCAGTCCATACCCAAGATAATATCGAAACCCACCATACTTAGAAATAATAAATCAGCTCTGGTCTCAAAACTACTAAGAACAACCAAACACGATCGATACACACGATCAACAACAATAGTATCTCCCACGGGTGTAGACACATAGATATGATAACTCAAAGAATCACGGGATACACCCAAATACGGAGAAAAATAAGATGACACATAAGAATAAGTGGAGTCTGGATCAAATAAGACTGATGCATATCTATGACAGACCAGAACAATACATGTGATGACAGAGTCGGATGCAATTGCCTCCGTCTTAGCAGGAAGAGCATAGTATCTGGCCTGGCCTCCCCCTCTAGGGCAACCTCTACCTGCTCGACCTCCACCTCTTGCTGGCTGTGCAAGTGGAGTGGTAGTTGGTGTTGTAATCATAGCCTAAGGACCCGATGGGGCACGCGGTGCCTGAGTGGTCTGTGGAGGTGCACCCCTCCTAAGCCTGGGGCAATCTCTCACCATATGACGAGTGTCACAACACTCAAAATAAGACGTGGTTATTGTTTCTGGCTCAGGCCTGATCGGCTGGACTGACCACTGGAGGCACCCCGTGCAGGAGGTGCACTAGATAATGACAATGCATAATAAAGTGCATGGGGCCTAGGAGTGGTCGGTGTACCACTGTCAATTGGAAGTGCTGAATGAACAGAGCGACTCACATAACCCCTACCCTGACGAGCTGCAACTGGGGCACGAGTACCACTATATGTTCTAGACTCTCGAGACATCTTGGCCTCTCTCTCCTCCCTCTCCTGAGTTAATATAACCTCCAATCTTCTAGCAATCCCCACTACCTGCTGGTATGTGATGTCCATCTCCAACTCTCGGGGCATGCTAAATCTGATATTGGGGTTGAGCCCCTCGATAAAATGACGAACCCGCTCTCGAACAGTAGCAACCAAGGGCGGTGCATGCCTAGCCAAATCACTGAATCGGACCGCATACTCTGACACGGTCATAGAGCCCTGGCATATCTGCTCAAACTCTGTGCGCCATGCATCTATAAGACTCTGGGGAACATACTCCCTCAAGAACATATCTGATAATTGAGTCCAAGTGAGTGAAGCTGCCTCGGCCGGACTACCCAACTCATATGCTCGTCACCACTGATAGGCCACTCCTCTAAGCTGGAACATAGTGAAAGAAACCCCACTAGACTCCGCAACACCCATAGTATGGAGGATACGGTAGCACTCCTCAAGAAAACCCTGGGCATCCTCTAATGCCAATCCACTGAAAGTAGGAGGGTTGTACTTATTGTACCTCTCGAGCTTGAGCTGCTCCTCCTCATAAACTATTGCCCTAACCTCGGGCTGAACTGGGGCTACTGGCTGTATTGTTATGACCTCTGGAACCTGGTCGACCTGGACCCGCTACTCTGGGGTACGGGCAATGGGAGTCTGTGCTCCTCTACCAGCCTAAGATGTGGCAGGAGAAAGTGGTATCAACCTTGCCTGAGCCAAAGTGCTGAACATGCTAAGAAACTAGGTGAGAGTCTCCTAGAGGGTTGGTGTAGTCACAGGCATCTCAGGTGCCTTCCCTCCAACTGGAGCTACTGGTGGCTCCTCTGTAGCAGCTCGTGCGGGTGCTCTGGATGCACCACGTGGACGTCCTCGGCCTCCACCCCGGCCCCGGCCTCTCGCGGCTCTAACTTGGGGCGCGGGTGGCTAGTCATCAAATCCAGTTGTACGTGTCCTCACCATTTGTGAGAGAATAGAAAGACGAAGATTTAGAATCTGAAGTCAAAAATTTCGCACAATAAAGAATCAAAGAAGTGAAGCTTTTCCTAATAGTTCCATAGCCTCCCTACGATAGGCACAGATGTCTCTATACCGATCCATAAGACTCTACTAAACCTGCTTGTGACTCATAACACCTATGAACTTAGTGCTCTGATACCAACTTGTCACGACCCCAGATTCCCCCCCTTAGGATATCGTGACGATAACTAGTCTCTAAGACTAAGTAAGCCTAATCAATTTGCAGAAACATTAAATAAGAGATTAAAACTTGAACATCCGAACAATTTCATAAAAGAATCTACCAAAACGCAATACGTAAAATCCCAAAACCTTGTAAGATATAAGTCACAAGCTCTAAATACAGTATCGAACAATCCTGTACATCACTGTCTATCAAAATGTAAAGAAATAAGAAAAGAACAGGATAGAAGGGGACTCCGAGGCCTGCGGACACGGGCAGGTGTACCTTGAAGTCTCCAAAGCAACAATGCATCGCACCAATATCGAGGTTGATAGGATGCACCTAGATCTGCACAAAAATATGTGCAGAAGCGTAGTATGAGTACACCACAACGGTACCCAATAAGTGCCAAGCCTAACCGCTGTAGAGTAGTAACGAGGTCAGGTCAGGGCCGTACTGGGAATAATAGGAAAAACAAGGAAGAAGATATAATGATGTGATGAAATGACAGAGAAGTGTAACAACATAAATTCATAGAATATAACAACATGGAATCAAAGAAGACAATTGCAACACGTAAGTAAACACAAATCTTACAGGTTAAGGAACGACAACAACAACAACAACAACAACAACAACAATGCAACAAATAGAGGAAAACAACAAGGGCACTCCCGAGGCACCGCCTTGGAGTCCCAAAAGTAAATATTCCACAATGGCTCAGTAGAAATCTCATACAAACAATAACAACTGCATGGCAGAAACCTTGTGCTACAATAAATAATCCACGCGGCAGAAACCTCGTGCCACAATAACAATCCACGTGGAAGAAACCTCGTGCCACAATAACAATCTGCACGGCAGAAACCTCCTGCCACAATAACAATCTGCACGGCAGAAACCTCCTGCCACAATGACAATCCGCACGGCAGAAACCTAGTGCCACAGTAACAATCCGCACTGTAGAAACCTTGTGCCACAGTAACAATCCGCATGGTAGAAGCCTCGTGCCACAACCAACAGTCATCTCAACAATAATCACGAAAACCAACACATAAAAATTGAAATAATGATGATACAAGCAAAGAATCCTATAGTTAAAGAATGAATACGGAATCAAGGAAACAGGTAATTCAACTATGCATGTTGTATAAATTTTCAAATAAGAGGTAAGACACGTAAACATGTGAAATTAGGCTAAACATAATGACTACACATGCTAGAGTAGCTCAATTAAGGCATAGAAAGGAAACTACATAAATAAAATCGGAATTTTAACATTTAGCCCGTGTACATACTCGTCACCTCACGTACATGGCCCTCATGTATTGAAATTTGTCATAATAGTACCAAATCCTAAGGGGAATTTATCCCACACAAGGTTAGACAAGTCACTTACCTCAAACCTCGCTCAAGCAATCAATAAGAAGGCCTTTCCCTTGATTTTCCAACTTCGATCGGCTTGAATCTAGCCAAAATAATTTCATACTATAAATATAACTATATGAAACTAATTTAAATAATGAAATTACGACTTTAGCAAAGAATTGAAAAATCACTCCAAAATGTTGACCCGGGCCCACATCTCGAAACCCGGCCAAAATTATAAAAACCGAACACCCATTCGATGCCGAGTCCAATCATATAAGAATTATTTAAATCCGACCTCATTTCGCCTTTCAAAACCTAAAAACTTAGTCTAAGAAGTTCTACCACTTTTCCCCGATTTTTCCAACTCCAATCCTTAATTACATGATAAAAACAATGATAGATTAGTGTCATTTAACCAAAATCGAGTCAAGAACTCTTACTCCAACAATTCATCTGAAAATCCCTCATAATTTTGCCTCAAACCGAGCTCTCAATGTCCTAAAATGAATTATGAAATCAAACCCTCGAATTTCCCCTTTTTTGCCCAGCGACTTTCGCTTCTGCGGCCTTTGGGTCGCTTCTGCAGCCTTTGGGTTGCTTCTGTGATGCCTCCCCTATGAAAATACCATCGCAGGTGCGGATTCCACTTAGGTCCAGGAGTTCTCCTTCTGTGAACCATGGATCGCACCTGAGAGCCCGCTTCTACGGAGAAAGGGACCGCTCCTGCAAACCTGCCCAAACCCCTTCCTCCACTTCCGCTTCTGCGGAGGAAAAAGCCGCACCTGCGCCCAGGTGTCCGCACCTGCGAGCCCAGCCCCAGGGGTCTCCTTTCACTTATGCACTTAAACCTCCGCGCCCCATGATTCCGCACCTGCGGTCAAACCCTCCGCAGGTGCGATGACACCAGCAAGCCTGTGACTTCAGCAATGAAGCTAACTCCAAAATTGGCCCCCGGGGCCCCGTCTGAATATACAAGCAGGTCCTAAAACATTATACGAACTTAGTCGGGCCTTCAAATAACATCAAACAATGCTAAAACCACGAATTGCGCATCGATTCAAGCCTAAAGAACTTTAAAACTTTTACATCTGATGCCAAAACCTATCAAATCAAGTCTGATTGACCTCAAATTTTGCACACAAGTCATAATTTATATTTCGAACCTAGTCACACTTCCGGAATCAGAATCTGATCCCGATATCAAAAAGTCCACTCCTGGTCAAACGTTCTAAAAATCATCCAACTTTCGCCAATTGGCGCCGAAATGACCTACGGACCTCCAAATCAACATCTGGACACGCTTCTAAGACCAAAATCACCATACAAAGCTATTAATACCATCAAACTTTCATTCTAGAGTTGTCTTCACACAATTCAAACTACGGTCAACTCTTACGACTTAAACTTTCATTTCTTTATGGACTATGTGTCCCGTTTCACTCGAAAACCAAAACACGAACCCTCTAGGAAAGTCACGTAACCACATAATGAAATAGATGGAGCAATAAATAGTAGATCGGGACTAGCACTCTCAAAATGACTGTCCGGGTCGTTACAATCAATGTATTCTAGGGATTTTAAGACTAGAAGGGTTCGAGGAGGCAGATTGTTCCTTAGTTGCAAACTGTGAAGGCATAGCCAAAGTTAGACAACTAATAGTATGTGTTATGGTTAGGTTATTGAGGAATTTTGGAGGACTATTGGTCTATATGTGGATGGCCAGAATTGATTTGAGGGCCCATTGGTGGGCCTAATGAGGATGTATAATCTACACCGGGTCGAATTTATTTACTCAGCACTGCTATTGTTAAACGATGTGTTATCGGTAAGAGTTGACCTTATTCGTGTATGTTGGGTTACATGTATTGCTCTTTTATGCTGTAATAGATTGTGAGACTGTTGACTATTTACACATATGATGCGGTTCTGTTTGGGCCTTGTCGTGAAAATTCGAGCGAGATGGTTCTTGGTTGATTTCTCCTTAGTTATGTTCTTTCCTGTTTGTGGTATATTGTACTACCCATTTTTCCATGGGTATGGTCGTACGCTTCATTTGTTTTTTGTTGATTTGCGTATGGTTGTGAATTTGAGCATTATGGGTTGGGGCATTTCACGTGGACCGGTATTTGGATGGGGTCATGCATTGCAGCGGAGTTATCTTGGTTCTCCTTTGTGTGATAGGTTTATATCATTGCGCTTGTGGTGGTACCTGTTGATTTTGCGGGATGGTTCCCTCATTTAAGTCATTTTCTATTTTTGGGTACATTTGAGTTGTTGCTTATTGGTGCACTGATTGCACGGTTTATGGCTTTAGATTGTATTGGTATGGCAGGTCAGTAGAGTAGCAGGTATTTGATAAGAAGAGGTCATTGGACCTAGGATGGGTTCTACCGGATTCGATTATGATAGGTTTGGGAGAATAATGTCACTAATCAACTTAGCAATTGGCTATGGTTCTTGTCGGACGAGAGAGCTCCATGACTTGTTGATCTGATGGGTAGTTATGAGCTTCTGCATGTTTCGTTCATCATTAGCAGTGTGTGAAGGTTTAGAGCAAGGTTTCATTTGATATGAGGTTTGTTACCCGTGCCAGGTTTGTTAACGGGCAACTATTATGGGCGGAAGTTATTGCTATGAGTATCCGAGTTATGTGGTGTATGATGTGATTATATCTTGGGTTATGGTTATCACTTGATACGGCTTGTTCAGACTTGCACAGTGTTTAGATACGAGAATTAGGTCTTGTAATGGATTTCGGATGTTAGAGATTTGATTCTAAGGCTTATTGACCAAGGTTAAAGTAAGGGTCTTTAGTTAGGTTTTGGTGCGGGGCTTATATGGATTAGGGTGATGAGGGATCACCCATGGGTATGTGTATGGTGAGCTTATATAGTGATTTGATAGCTTTGGAACGACTCTTAGCACGTTCAACGACGAACGTATGTATAAGTAGGGGAGAATGTAATGACCCGACCAGTTATTTTGAGCATTTGAACTCAATTCGGTGGCTTGAGGTAATGAGTAGATTTTTATGGTGTATTATGACTTATGTGTATCGTTGGTTTTGGTTTTCGGGTGATTCAAAATTTATTAGGAAGAATGATTTTCATTTAGAAGCTTTAAGTTGGAATAGTTTACCAATTATACTTTGGTACATTTGACCTCGGATCGGAATTTTGATGGTTCTGTTAGGTCCGTTTGGTGATTTTGGACTCGGGCATATGCCCGAATTTTCATTTGGATATTTCTACACGGTTGCGGCGCTAATTGAGAAAAAGTTGACAATTTGAATACTTGAAATGTCCATGAGTTAACTGGGAGTTGACTTTGATGCTATTGGGTTTGAATTATTGTTTCGGTAGTTGGAGTAAGTCCGTGTTTTGTTTTAGAACTTGTTGGTATGATCAGACGGGGTCCCAATGGAACCCGGGTGAGTTTCAGGGAAGATTCACATCATTTGGATCATGTTGATTATGCTGGTTTTTGGCTGAGACGTTGTGTGACCGCACCTGCGGAACTTTGGGCGCATGTACGGAGCCACAGAAGCAGTAGAGGTGGCACGGAAATGCATTTTGGGCAGGCCAGGTATGTCCACAAATGCGGAGGAAGGGGTAGGCATTTCGCAAAAGTAGAAGATGATTGCCCTTGCCCAGTCACAGAAGCGAGCATTTGTCCGCAGGTGCGATAGGACGGGCTTTCAATGGACTCCGCAGAAGCAAGATATTTTTCGCAGAAGCGGCTTATTGTTCGCATATGCAAAAGAGCTGGGCAGAAGCTTATAAATCGACGTTTTGGTTCTTTTTATCACAACTTGAGATTGGGAGCTTGATATTGAGCGATTTCGGAGAGGACTTCCACCACATGGATTTGGGTAAGTATTTTCTACTCAGTTTTGATTATATTCCATGATTCCATCTTCGATTTGGCATTTGATTAATGAGTTTTAAAAGAAGAATTGGGGGGTTTTGTCTAAATTTTCTAAAGTGAATATTTGAGATTTGAACGTCAACTCGGAGTCGGATTTGAGTAAAATTTGTATGGTTGGACTCGTATTTGAATGGGTTGTTGGTTTGTGAGTTTTGTCAGGTTCCGAGGTGCGGGCCCGAATTGACTTTTTGGTTGACTTTGAGTATTTGATTAAAGATTCGACCTTTTTCGTTTGGGTATGTTTCCTATAGCATTACTTGATGTTTTGAGTTTCTTTTGGCTAGTTTCGAGCCGTTTGAAAATTGATTCACACGGGGTGGCGTTTCTAGAGTATTGTTTGGCTTTCTCGGTATTTGATTTGGCTTGTTAGAGGTAAATAACATATCTAAACTTGGATTTGAGGGTAATTATCCCTAGGAACCATCTATATGAGATGTATTGGGGTGACGCACATGCTAGGTGACGGGCGTGTGAGTGTGCACCGGTGTAATCATGATCCAAGTTGACTTCTAGACTATTATCGAACTTGTTTTGCTATCATATCTTATTATATCAGTATTTTTCCTACTTGTTTGATTATCTGAGCTATAATCCATATTAGAAATCATGTTTAAGCTAAGTGATTATTTCGGTTGAGACCCAATGAGGCTATTTATGTTGTTTTGAGCTATTTGTCTTAATTGTAGTTATACTCTCAGTCATGATTCTTTATTTGCATATCATATCTCAATCTTTGTTCACTATTTGTTATTACGTGGCACATTGTTGTAGTTTTTCATAAGTGGTACTGTTTGGGTTGTGATATGAGATTTGTGAGCCCTTGATACTTGAGAGTTTGATGACTGATGTGGGCCTTAGAGTCGTGTTGAGAGTGGTATTTGGATCGGGTTGCATGCTGCAACAGGCCTTATGGCTTTACTGATATTTGGATTGGGTTGCACGCCGCAACAGGCCTTATTGACTTTATTGTTATTTGGATAGGGTTGAACGTTGCAAAAGGCCTTATTGACTTTATTATTATTTGGATCGGGATACATGCCGCAGCAGGCCTTATTGGCTTTATTATTAGTGCTTGTGCAGGATTTGCCCCATCGGAGTCTGACATACCAGCAGTAAGCGCAGGCTTGGTGATATATATATATATATATATATATATATATATATATATATATATATATATATATATATACACTCGTTACCTTGCTGAGGGGCTTTTGAGTCAAGCACCCGTATAGTGCTGATTGACTGTGTGTGTGTGTGTGTGACGCAGTGGGGGCATTGAGCCAGGCATCTTGAGTGCGCTGAGAGTGAGGGTACTTGATGATATCACTATGGAATCATTAATTTGACATGTATATTTGATATGTAGGCAAAGAGATGTATTTTCCTCATGCTAGACGATAATATGACATTTGATAATTTGACATGTATGCCTGACATATAAGCATAGAGATGTAGTTTCCACATGCTAACTGGTAAATGAAAACTCTTATCCGGTGTTGGGAAATTGGAATAACACAATTCTTTTGATAAACTCATGTTTTAGTTGATTTTCAGTGGTAAGATTTGGACTTTGACTGTTATACTTGAACAACATGTCTACTTTCCTGTAACTGTGAACGACCTGAGCATTATACCTCTTAAGTTATATACCCCAACTGTCTTCACTATATTATTATGAATTGTTATTGGTCATTGGTATTGGACTCTGACCATTCTCCGAACTCGTCACTACTTTTAACCTAAAGTTAGGTTTGTTACTTATTGAGTACATGGAGTCGGTTGTACTCATACTACACTTCTGCACCTTGCGTGCAGATCTTGGAGTTGATACTGCTGCACATGGAGGAAGCTGGCATTGAATATGTACCCATTATCCGGACATGCCTGCCACTTGTTCTTGGTAGTTTTAGATTTGAGTTGTATTTATGTATATTTCAAGCTAATATTGTAATTATGTTTCATACCAACTTTGTAAATCTAAAATATTAGTAGCTCATTACTTATACTACCAATCCTTGGGATTTTGTTTGGCAGTTCAGTTATTTTTACTCATTGATTCTTATTATTCTCATTTTTTTTTGTGTTGAATGTTATTTGACATACCTAGCGGGTTAGATTAGGTGTCATAAACGACTAGATGGAATTTAGGTTGTGACACCCAGAAATGATGCAATAACAACAGCATGCTAATCCTTTCGAAACTTACAAGTGATAGTCCTTATAATCAAGCTACAATTCGTAGAAGCTTAAACAAGGCAATGCAAAGCATAACTTTCCTTGAACCGATCACAACTAGTCAAGACCTTTGTCCTATTCAGATAAAAATAACCTCTAACGCAGCAACAAGTAAGAGGAATAGAAACTAGCAAGCAGTCCGGGTTTCTTCGCCACTAGAATCACTTGTAACCTTCGAAATCGCTTAGGGTTTGATGGAACTTTTGGGAGATGAGTTGCAAGGATTTTTCTCCTTTGTTTTGCTCAGGATATTATGTTTAAAATGTAAGAGAATCTGCCAATATAAAGGGCCCTTTGGCCGCCCTCAGCTGCCCCTTTTTGGGAATTTATTTGGTAAATTCATTTAAGCAAGTAGGCGAGCACCTACTTGTCACTTACCAGTCTAAGCAGTCTTGTGAAAAACGAATATATCTCTAATCCGATGTCGCATTGATAAACTCTTTAGTACGTTGGACACTAGATTCGTAGACCTTCAATTTGGTGGGTGGATCACACCGCAACTCCAAGTATATTGGGAGAAACTCTCAGTGACATTAGACCCAAATTTCAGTAAAATTTATGAACGTAACTTGTGACGACTTTCGTCGACTTTTGTTTCATAACTAGCTTGACTTCAAAACTTAACACGCGACTATAATACCTCATAACATCACCTTCTTATCATGTTAATCACCCTACTCTAACCCCAAAAGTACGGGTTATAATATTTTCAACTTGCCGACTTTTGACAAAACTTATTTTCTTCGATTCATTTAGCTTATAAATCTTTGAATCCTCTTGGTACTTGTTGATCATGATCTTAAATATTTGTAACCTCCAAGGTAACATGATTAAATTAATTTACATATTTTCAAATATGATCTCATTTTCTAAATTACATCAATTGACTTACGACGTACTTTTACGTACGAAAACATGGGGTGTACACTATCGCACCTCAATTTGAGCTTAATGAACTAATCAACTTTCAATTTTCCAAACTCATGCCGAAACACATCTAATTAACTTGGAATGACCTCAAATTTTGCAAACAAGTTCCAAATAAAATGACGAACCTATTCCAAGTCTCGGAACCACAACTCGACCCTGATAGCCTCAAATTCAACTCCTGGTCAAACCTATGAACCTTCTAAACCTTCAAATTTCTGACTTTCAACAATTAGATCCAAATCAACATAGGAACCTCCAAATAAAAATCCGTACATACGCCCAAGTTCAAAATCACCATTCAAACCTATTGGAACCATCAAACCATGAATCTGAGGTTGTCTATACAAAAGTCAAACTTGGGTCAACTCTTATAACTTAAGTTTCCAACCAAAGAAGTAAGTGTTCCAATTCATTCCAAAACCTTCCCAAAACCAAACGAACTAACCCTGAAAGTCATATAATATCCAATACACATACGAGAAGCAAAAATAGGGAACGGGGCTCAAATACACAAAATGACCAGCTTGGTTGTTACATTCTCCTCTCTTAAACAAACATTCATTCTTGAACTAGTTTAGAATCATACCTATAATATAATAAAGGTGAGGATATATGGTCAACATATCATGTGCGGTCTCCCAAGTCGCCTCCTCTACTGGTTGACCTCTCCACAGAACCTTCACTGATAAAATATTCTATGACCTTAGTTTTCGAACCCGCCATTCCAAAATGGCCACCGGCTCCTCAATATAAGTTAAATCGTTGTCCAACTTCACCAAGCTAAAACCGAACACATGCAATGGATCCTCATAGTACTTCCAAAAATGAAAACATGAAACACCGGATAAACCCCTGATAAGCTAGGTGGCAAAGCAAGTTTGTAGGCCATCTCACCAACACTCTCCAACACCTCGAAAAGACCAATATAACGAGGGCTCAGCTTGCCCTTCTTCCCAAACCCTATCACACCATTTGTGGGCGAAACTCTTATTAGAAACGTCTCAACCACCATGAATACCACACCACGAACCTTCCTATTAGAATAACTCTTTCGCCTAGAATGCGTTGTACGAAGCCGCTCGTGAATCAATTTCACATTCTCCAAAGCATCACAAACCAAATCTATGCCCAATAGCCTAGCCTCGCCAAGCTCAAACCAACCAACCGAAGAACGATATTGTCTCCCATATAATGCCTCATACAGAGCCATCTAGATACTCGACTATTAGTTATTTTTGTATGCAAACTCCGTTAACAGAAGAAACTGATCCCACTGGCCTCCAAAATCTATGACACATGCCCTCAACATATCCTTCAAAATCTGAATGGTCTTATCAGATTACCCTTCCTTCTGAGGGTAAAATGTGGTGCTCAACTCAACCTGCATGCCAAATTCAAGTTAAACCGCTCTCTACAAATGCGAAGTAAAGTGTGTACCTCGATCCGAGATGATAGAAACAGGTACACCATGAAAGCGAACAATCTCCCGAATGTAGATCTTAGCCAACTGCTCCAAAGTATGAGAAGTCATAACTGGAATGAAATATGAAGACTTGGTCAGTCTGTCCACAATGACCCAAACTGCGTCAAATCTCCTCAATGTCCGTGGCAAACCTACCACAAAGTCCATATTGATACACTCCCACTTCCACTCCGGTATGTCAATCTTCTAAAGCATACCACCAGGTCTCTGATGCTCATTGCTGACAATTCAAACACCGAGCAACATATCCAACAATGTCTTTCTTCGTCCTCCGCCACCAATAATGTTGCCTCAAATCTTGGTACATCTTCGCAGCCCCTAGATGAATAAAATATCACGAACTATGAGCCTCCTCAAAAATCAACTCTCTTAACCTATCATATTAGGAACACAAATCCGGCCCTAAAGTCGTAGCACACCATCATCACCAATAGTCACCTTATTAGCATCACCTTACTGTATCGTGTCCTTAAGGACAAGAAAATGGGGATCATCATACTGACGAGTCTTGACGCACTCAAACAAGGATGACTGAGATACAACACAAGCAAGGACTCTACTACACTCTGATATGTCCAATCCCATGAACATGTTTGTCAAAGCCTAAATGTCCATGCTAAGGGCCTCTCCACCCTTGGAATGAAGGCTAAACTCCCCATACTCTCTTTTTTTCTACTCAAGGCTTATGTTACAATATTGGCCTTCCATGGATGATAAAGAATGGTGATATCATAGTCCTTCAATAACTCTAACCACCTTTGCTGCCTCAAGTTCAGATCCTTATACTTAAATAGATACTGGAGACTTCGATGATCTGTATACACCTCACAAGACATGCCATATAAGTAATGCCTCCAAATCTTGAGCGCGTGTACAATAACTGCTAACTCAAGATCATGCACTGGATAGGTCTTCTTATAGGGCTTTAACTGGCACGACACGTAGGCAATCACTCTATCATCCTGCATCAACCCGCGAAGCATCACAATAAACTGTATATGATACTGATCTCAAAGGAAACACCAACAATAAAGTTGTAGTCAAAACTTTCTTTGAAAGAACTCATCACACTCATTCGACCACCTGAACGGAGCACCATTTTGAGTCAACTTAGTCAATGGGGCTGAATAGATTCAAATCCTCCTACGAAGAAACATTAATGACCAGCCAAACCCAAAAACCTCCTAATTTCTGTAGCGGTATAAGGTCTAGGCCAACTCTAAACTTGTTTCAATCTTCTTCAGGTCCACCTTGATCCCATCACTAGATACCACATGACCGAAGAATGCCACTGAGTCCAACCAAAACTCGCACTTGGAGAACTTAGAATATAGCTTATTCTCCCTCAAAGTGTGGAGCACAATCCTCCAATATTGTTCATGTTCCTCCCTACTATGGTAATACACCAATATATCATCAACGAACACAATGACAAATTAATCTAAATAGGGCAAGAACACACTATTCATAAAATGCATTAAAGTTGTTGGGGGAATTAGTCAACCCAAAGGACATAACCAAGAACTCATAATGCTAATATCGAGCGTGGAAAGCAGTCTTAGGAATGTCTGAAGCCCTAATCTTCAACTAGTGATACCCCGACCTCAAGTCAATCTTCGAGAACACCCCGACAACCTAAAGCAGATCAAACAAATCATCAATGCACGGTAGTGGATACTTGTTTTGATTGTCACTTTGTTCAACTACCGATAGTCAATACACATCCTCATAGACCCATTCTTCTTAACAAACAACACCAGCGCACCCCAAGGTGAAACACTAGGCCTGATGAACCCCTTATCCAGCAACTCTTGCATCTATTTCTTTAATTCTTTTAACTTTGCTGGAGCCATATGATACATAGGAATATAAATAGGTTGTGTTCTCGGTGCCACATTAAAATCGAACTCAATATCCCTATCGGGTGGCATGCCCGATAGGTCTGCTGGAAACACATGCAGAAAATCCCTCACTGCTGGAACTGACTCAACAATAGGAGTATCAACACTAACATCTCTGACAAAATCTAGATACGCCAAACATCCTTTCTCAACCATTCGTTGAGCCTTTAAGAATGAAATCACTCTACTAGGAGTGCAACCAAGAGAACCCTTCCACTCCAACCTCCATAACCCCGGCATCGCCATCGTCAGGGTCTTAGCATGAAAATCAAGAATAAAATGGTATGGAGTTAACCAGTCCATACCTAAGATCACATCAAAACACACCATATCTAATAATATAAAGTCTTCCCTTGCTCAAAACTACATTAAGTGATCATGCATACCGATAAACTTGATCCACCACAAATGAATCACCAACAGGTATAGACACATGCACATGAGCGTCAAGAGAACCACGAGGCATATCCAGACAAGAAGCAAACTATGATGACACATATGAATAAGTAGAACCAGGATCAAACAATACTGAAGCATCCTTGTGGAAAACAGAAATAATACATGTATTCACTACATGAGAAGCAACGACCTTGATCCTCCCTTAGAAGGCATAACATTTGTCCTGAACCCACTGGACTAAGCTCTGCCTCTAGGACGACAACTTCATAGATAACCTCTACCACGAGCTGGCTAAGAGGGTGGTGTAGCAACTGGTGAAGAAATAATAGTCTGGCCTCCCTGCTATACTGGACCTTTAGGAAGATGGGGGAAATATTTTCAGACACACCCCAACTCTCCACACTAATAGCAACCTCATAACGGAAATGACTGTAGAGTCTGAGTTAAACCCCATGAACCAAAATAACTACTAGAAGAATCTGGTATCGACAAATCCTAAACTAATGGAGCGCAGTAAGAGCTCTGAGCTGGGAGTGCACTAAATGAGGACTACACTGAAGCTCCTCAACTGGGTGGTGGTGGATGATAAACTAGCATGCTAGATTGGCCTCTCCCAAATCGACCTGGGTCTCAAGACGAGGAACCACTGAAACTGTCTGAATATTTGAACCTCTCTACCTGGCATCATCTCTCTAAGCTCGATGAGCATGCGCTCCACACAACGTGCTATCTCAACCACCTAATGAAATGGAGTCTAGGTATCAGTATCTCTAGCCATAGCAAGGCGAATAATAGGGTAAAGACCCTCAATAAATCTCCTCACTCATCCCTCATCAATGGGAATCAAAGCAATAGAATGATAGGATAGCTCTATAAACCTCATCGCATATTCAGTGACTGACATATGACCCTACTGTAGGTACACAAACTGCCTCTTCAACTCCCCTCTCCTGGTGCTGGCAGAAAATGTTCTAAAAAGACTCTAGAGAACTCAGCCCATGTAAGAGGAGGTGATCCTGCTGGTCGACCCATCTCTTAAAACTGTCACCACCTCTTAGCCGGACCCTGCATCTGGAAGGCGGTGAAGTTGACTCCATTGGACTTAACAAGTCCCAAGTTTCTCAGAATCTCATGACAACGGTCTAAGAATCCCTAAGAATCCTCTGAAGGTGTGCCATTGAAGTAAGAAGGATGCAACATGGCGAACTTGTCTAGCCTCTTCATTTCATCAGCTAACATTGTGGGCCTATCCTCAGGCTGCGGGATGATAATAGGATGAATCCCCAACCGGTAACACTACAGGAGTCAAATAACTATGGCCCACCTGCTCTGGGGTACAGGTTGTTGGAGTCTATACTATGCCCTCTACTTGGGAAGTAGCTGGTACAGTTGGAATGCCCCAGACTGAGCCAAACTCTCGAACAAACTAACCATATAGATCAAGGCGTGCTGAAAATGCTGGCGAGATATATAAACCATGGGAAACCTGAGTTGGTACCTCCGGCTCCACATAATCATGCACCTGCTCTTCCACAGTAGCTACTGGTGGCTCCACAGCAGTTGCACAAGCAGGGGCTCTAGCTGCGGTGCGTGCTCCACCCATACCCCGGCCCCGACCCTAGCCTCTATTGTCCCTAGCCTGGGGTACTGATGCTTGCTCAATTACACCAGGCGATCATGTCCTCACCATCTGCGAGAGAATAGAAATCAAGGATTTAGTCTTAAGGAATAGCAAATCCACACGACAAAGAACAGAAGAAAGTAAAGTTTCCTAACAGCCATGTAGCCTCTCAAAGATAAGTATAGATGTGTTTGTACCAATCCACAAGACTCTAATAGACTTCCTCATGATTCGTGAGACCTAATCAACTTATTTCTCTGATACTAACTTGTCACGACCCCAAATCCCACCAAAGTCGTGACGGTGTCTAACACTACTTATTAGGCAAGCCAACATTCAAATAACAATAATAAACTCAAATTACAGAACTAAATAGTGTCAATAGCTTAATAATCATAAATAACTGAAACCAATAGTCATAATATAACTAAAACCATCCCATGATCTGGTGTCAATGAGAACATGAGCACTATAGAGTTTAAATACAAAGTCTCCTCCTAAAATACAAATTGTCCGAAGGATAGAACAGTAATAAAATAAACTGACAGAAATGGGACTTCAAGGCTTGCGAATAGAACAGCATTTAACACAAAATCGTCCACGCTGATACTGGTGCCACACCCTAGCAATCACCCTTCTCAGCAGTACATGTCTACCCATAAAGTGCATAGTGTAGAATGAGTACAACCGGCCCATGTACTCAATAAGTAACAAGCCTAACCTCGGCATGAAAACAGTGACGAGCTTGGCAAGGTCCAACACACATTTCCAATAATCAATTCCAATGATATCGGAAAAATAACGTTAAAGAAAAATTAGCTCAAGCAATATTAAATTCAACCTCTTCACAAAAGAAGGAAAATAGGAATGCTTTTCAAGAATAGCAGTTAAGGCATGAATATTTTCATATAAGTCATCTAAACATGATTTTATCAATTTAACTATGATTTCAAATTCAACCCATCAAATAGAGACATCCAGTGCTAATGAGGGGAGGAATACAACCTGGTACCTACATGACAAGTATGCATACTGGAATCAACAATATCGCAGTTAAATCATCAAGTATATCATATCTTAGCACATGTCTAGTGCCTAGCACAATTGCCCTTAGACCTTCACACTCAACAATAACAACACTCAGCATTATACAGGTGTCTGACACAAGTCCCTCACTAAAGCATATATATGACCCTGTGCCTGCACCCACAGTTAATACCTGACTCCGGAGTGGCAGGTCCTTGCCCAAGTGTTGATCAAATCTAAGTCAATGATCAATATCACTTAGCCCAATATGGGCCTGGCACACGTGTCAACTCATAATCAATACCAATTAGTCCAATGCGGGGCATGGCGTACGCGTCACCTCATAATCAATACCAAATCGGCTCTATGGCCTAAGCTCAGTCATCAACCACCCAAGTCTCAAATACTCACATCTTACGTTACTCAGTGCAAACCATCTCACACATATAAGGGCATCAACAGTATATGAGATAATATATAAGGAATGCATAGAGACAGAGATATAACATGCAGTTTAACATCATGACTAAGAGTATGACTATAATTAAGGCAAATAACTCAATATAGCAAGAATAGGCTTATAATGTCTCAAACAGATAAACACATAGCCTAGACATGATTTCTAGTATGAATAATAGCTCAAGTAGCCATACAAGTAGAGAAAACACATAAATAATGAGGCATGACAGCAACAAAAGGCACATAATAACCTAAAGTCTACCCCGATCATGAATAACCCGGTGTACGTACATACACCCATCACCTAGCACGTGCATCACCCCAAATATAGCTCAAATATTATAGCCAACGGTAAAATTACCCTCAAACCAAGTTTATATAAGTTACTTACCTCCAAATGTGTGAATCGATATTCCAAAAAGTCCTTCCCATGTGAATTGACCTTCAAATGGCTCGAATCTAGTCAAACACAACTCAATAACATCATACTAGGCTATAGAAATCGATTCCAAGTAATAAAGCTCCAATATTTAACAAATTGCAAAAGTCACCAAAATATCAACTCAGACCCGCCTCCATAACCCGAAAAAAGTTACAAATCCCGACTACCCATTCGAATAAGAGTCCAAATATACAAGTTTCATCCAAATCTGACACCGAATTGGGGTTCAAATCTCACTTAATTAATCTCCAAAATTTCTAACCAAAACCCATATTTTCTCCCTTATATTTCATCAAACAAAAGCGAAAATAAAAGATGGAATCATGAATTAAAATCAAATCCAAGTCAGAACACTTACTCTAATCCAAGTGGTGAAAATCGCCTATAAAATCTCCCTAATCCCAGCTCCCAATTTCAAAATATGATAAAATAAGCCCAACCCTTGATTATTCAGACACTGCCCATCAGTTCTCGCTTCTGTATCCCAAGAGTCACTTATGTGACATCGCATCTGCGAAAAAACCTCGCAGATGCGGACAAAAACTTATGCCTCTGACCCTTCGCTTTTGCGGACAAGAATCTGCTTCCATGGTCCAAGTACCGCACTTGTGAATGTGCATCTGTGCCAGGACTACTGCATTTGCGGACACCTTCGATCCCAGACACACTCATGTCTGCGACCTCATGTCCGCTTCTACAGACTCGCACTCACGGACAAAACCTCACAGGTGCATCACACCAGACCTAGTCTTCCAATTAACTCCAAAATGATCCGAAATCTCGGTTGAGTAAGGTACCGGGTGCCCGTCGCGGCCCATCGGTTTGGATCATGACACACATGGTGACTTTTACTTGAAAGAATTATATTCAAAAGATACTTACTTGAAAGAATTATATTCGAAAGATACTTACTTGAAAGAATTATATTCGAAAGGCATTTACTTGAAAGAATTATATTCGAAAGATATTTATTTGAGTGAAGTATATTCAGGATATATTTAATTGTATGGATTACATTCTAAAGATTTTTATTTGAAAAACTTATAGATAAGAGATGTATATTTTGAAGGACTTGATTAATTGGATGTACTTGTGTTTATTATCCGTTTGAGCAATATTTATGGTGTTCTTGTTGCCTTGCTGTTTATGTCACAAGTTGGTTATTGTTGCCATCACTGCTATTTATTTTTCATTATTTTATATGTTATATTGCACAGGTTATTTTATTAGTGAGTGTCTTGACTGTACCTCGTCACTACTCCACCGAGGTTAGTCTTGATACTTATTCGGTACCGACTGTGGTATACTCATACTATACTTCTGCACATTTTTATGCAGAGCCATGTATTGGAGATATCAGACTCGGGCAGAGTTAGTGTGTTGATCGCAAGGATTCAAGGTAGAGCTGCTTGGTCGTCGCAGTCCCTTGGAGTCTTCCCATTTTATTGTACTGTTAACTTTTTATTCGAACAGTATTGTATATTCGATCCTTCAAATCATTTCATGTATTCAGTTAGAGTTAGTGACTCAGTATTATCAGTCTTGGGAGGTTGTTATAATTATTTCCGTTGTTGGTTTCGATATAAAATAAAAGGGCTTGAATTGTTATTAAAAATTGGCTTACTTAGTCTTAGGGACTAAGTGCCATCACTACGCCTGTGGTGAGATTTTGGGTCGTGATATTTAAAGAAATAAAAATATCATTTTTCAAAAAGAGAGATATTTATTCGAAACACTTTTATTTTGGGTGTGTTGGGGGGGAAGGGTTGATAATTATATTTTTGACTTTTTAAATCGTAAAATTTTTATTATGAAAATTTTCATCTCTAGATTCCCCATCAATAGTTTTCAATTTTTGTGAATATATTCATTTATATATGCGGCATATTCAATTGATTTTGGTTTCTAAAAACAATTCTTTCCTTTTGTTTTTAAAGAAATACCACCTTAAAATCTTAATAGGTAATCTTTGAGTAGTTACTTAATTATATATGTTGTAATTGCTTTTATTGGGGAATAAAATGCTAGTTGATTAGTAATTCTCACCAACTTAAGGCTCTCATATGATACAAACTTCTTGGAACATTGTTAATTTACCAATATTCAAGGAATGCCAACATTTTGCTAATATACCAAAACTTAGAGTAGCAATTTTTAGGTGACTTTATGTAACGACCCAAAATCAACCTAGCCGTGATGGCACCTAACCCAACCCGTCGGGTAAGCTAATTAACAACTATCCAATTTAGATGAGATTTGTTAAGAAAATAAAGGATAATAAAATTGCTTTTACACAAGAATTCCCAAGGACTGGTAGTACAAATCATGAGCTTCTACGAAAAGAATTTGCAAAGCTGGTATGAAATAAGTACATCATCTGTTTGAAATGTACATAAACAGATTTTTATAAATTTAAGGCTACTATGAACAAGAGGCAGCTACCAACAGAATGCGGGTACGTCTTCAAATCCTGCTCCCGTCGATCACCGCAACATCAACATTTAATATCTGCACGCAAGGTGCAGAAGTGTAGTATAACAGTGAAAACCCAAATCTTTTACCGAAAACACCAAAATATGAGTAAGTTTGTAAAATCGTGATTTTCCTTCCAAAACTTTTCAACTGATAAATGTTTCAATATCCAATGGCATGAGGAAAAGTACATCTCTCTGCCTGCATGTCAATGTATATGAGAAGTCATGAATGAAATGATACCGTACAGCATGAGAAAAAATGCGTCTCTATGCTTATATCTCAAGTGCGCATGTCAATGCAGTACAACATAGTGAACAACCATATGCATACTCTCAGAGTATTAATCCACTCAGTCCTCCCAATCACTCGGCACTCGCACTCCATAGGTACCTAGGCTCACAGGGTGTGTGTGCAAACTCCGGAGGGACTCCTTCCGCCCAAGTACTATAATCCGCACGGACAACTCACGTGCTGCACGGACAATTCAGTGCTATAATATCAATATCTAGATCCACACAGATAACTCACTTGCTATAGTATCAATATATGGATCCGCACGGACAACTCACGTGCTGCACGGACAACTCACATGCCATAGTATAAATATCACATGCTGCATGGACAACTCATGTGCTGCACAGACAATTCACGTGCCATAGTATCAATAACTTCACAATCAGGCCCTCGGCCTCACTTAGTCATCAATCACTCTTGTCTCTCGGCCCATAATGCCATGAAACTAGCCCAACAATGTCGATATGATGTGTTAATATATAGCAACAGAGACTGAGATATGATATGAAATGAATGAACATGACTGAGTATGAAATTACAATTTAAACATATAATTCGACAGCAGAAATAACCTTAGTTTGTCCACAATAATACTAGCATTTACCTAAGCATGATCTCTAACATGAGTCACAGCTCAATTTCTCTAACACATAAAAACACATGGAAAATACAAGTTAATTGACTATACAGCTCTACAAAATCAACTGAGTCTCAATTCTACGGTGCACGCCCACACGCCTATCACCTAGCATGTGCGTCACCTCCAAACAATTCACATAACACTTATAATCAGGGTTCATACCCTCAGCTCCAAGTTTAGAAGAGTTACTTACCTCGAACAAGCCGAGTACAATATCGAGGAAGCTAAACAATGCTCCATAAATTTCATTCTGCGCGTATCAACTTCCGAACAGCTCGAATCTAGTCACAATTAATTCGATTAAGTCAACACAAATTATAGGAATTAATTCCATATGAAAATACTAATTTTCTCACAAAATCTGAAATTACACTAAATAATTGCCAGTGGGGCCCACGTTTCAGAATCTGACAAAACTCATAAAATCTGATAACCCATTCAATTACGAGTTAAACCATACTAATTTCACTCAAATCCGACTCCGAATCGATACTCAAAACTCGAAAATTCATTTTATGAAATTATAGAAATTTCCTTCGATTTCTCTTGAAAAATCAATAATCTAATGTCGAAAATGAAGATTAATCTATGGAATATAATCACAAGTTAGTCAAGTATGCTTACCCCAAGTTTCGTGGTGGAACTCCTCTCCAAAATTGCTAAATCCCGAGGTTCCCAACTAAAAATACAAAATAGTGGCTCTAATGTCCGAAATAGAGGACTTATAACACTGCCCCGAATTCCTTCATCGCGTTCGCGAGCATCCCATCGTGTTCGCGATGAACAAAATTCTCAAAAGTCATTTCCAAACTCTTCTCAGACAGCCTCTAGTATAATGGTCATAACTTTGTTTTTGTTTATACTACTCCAAATTACAAAAGGTTTGGCTTTATGGAAACTAGACATCAGGGGATACAAATATCATTTGTTGATAATCTCCCAATTCCTTATAGATTGTGAGATATAATCTTCAAAAGTCAGCACTGTACAACAGAGATTTTCAAACTCTTCCCAGACAGCCTGTAGTGTATCCATAACCTTTTGTACACAACTCCAAATGACTAATGGTTTAACTTTCTGACAACTAGACATCAAGGGCTACAACTTCCATTTGGATCATCTTTAGATTCCTTATAGATTGTGAGATATAAGCTTCCAAAGTCAAACGACGGATATCAGGAATTCCTTCTTCACGAATGCGAAGAACAAAGTCTCAGCAGCGAAATACTTTTTTGCGAACGCGAGAGGCTCCTCGCTAACGTGAAGAACAACACCAGACATCAGAAAACCAACATCCAAAGTAGCCCAAAATGATCCGATAACACCCAAAACACACCCGAGGCCCCTCGGGACCCCAACCAAATATACCAACAAGTCCTAAAACATCATACGAACTTAGTCAAAGCCTCAAATCACATCAAACAAAGCTAAAAATACGAATTGCGCCCCAATTCAATCCTAATAAAACTAAGAAACTCCTACTTCTACATTCGATGCCGAAACCTATCAAATCAAGTCCGATTGACCTCAAATTTTGCACACAAGTCATAAATAACATAACAGACCTATTCCAATTTCTAGAATATTTCGACCCCCATAACAAAAAGTCAACTCTTCGTTCAAACTTCCAAACATAAATTTCCTACTTTCGCCATTTCAAGCCTAATTTAACTACGGACTTTTAAATAATTTTCCAGACACACTCCTAAGTCCAAAATCACCATACAGTCCTATTAAAATCATCAAAACTCTATTCCGGGGTCGTTTACACATAAGTCAATATCCGGTCAATCATTTCAACTTAAGCTTTAAATCTTGGAACTAAGTGTTCCAATTCATTCTGAAACCTATCCGACGAGTCAAAAAATTATAATTGAACCCAGGATAAGCAGTAAATGGGGGAACGGAGCTGTAATACTCAAAACGACCATCTGGGTCATTACATTATCCCCCACTTAAACATACGTTCATCCTCGAACGTGCCAAGAGTTGTTCCTAAGCCTTCAAATCACTATTCCACTCTACCATGCACATACTCGGGGGTGACCCCTCGTCACCCTATTCCATATAGGTCTGACCACACAACATAAATGAAGATGATTAATTTAACCTTGGCCCGTGAACCTTGGAATACAATTTTCAACATTCGGAATTTCTTTTCAAGACACAAATCTCACATCTACACTCTATATATATCTGAACAAATTGTATCAAGCCATAGCCATAACCCAAGATGTAATCACATGATATACCACACAACTCGCATACTCGTAGTACCATTCCCGATCACAGTAACTATTCAAAACCAACCCGGTACTAGTATTAAACCCCATATGAAACAAAACCTCATTGCAAAATCTTCGTACACTACTGATAATGAAAGAAACACGCGGAATCTTATGACCCCTTATCAGATCAACAAGTCATGGAGCTCTCTCGCCCCAACTAAAACCAAATCGCTTTCTAAGCCGACTTTCAATATTATTCTACCAAATATACCGTAATTAAATCTGATAGTACTCATTCTAGGTCCAATGATCTTGTCTCATCAAACACAACCACTTTATTGACTTGCAACCTCAACACAATCTAATATTTATAACCAACTCCTCAATTTTTATGAAGAGGATAACCATAGGTGCATGTGCACAATTCCTCAAATATGCTGCTCAAATAATTTTTTATCGTAGAGGAAGGAAAACAATGAAATCAAATAAATTATCAAAGAAATGAAATTCCCACACACTGCACGGACAACTCACGTGCCAATAATATAAATCACCTGGCATAGTCACAGGCCTCCAGTCCAAGCATATCCTACAAGAACAATTAAACAAGTACACATGTATATTATAATGAAATAAAATTCTCGTGCTCCTGGACTGGTATAAACAACACGCCATAGTGTAGGCATGTGCAAAGTCTGCTATCACAACTCAAATCGGCAAGTTAACGCAGAAATAGTAACTACCAAGTTTACTTAGGGAATTAGCCTGTTTGTAACCTCAAGTATAGCCCAGATAGTTCTCCACAAAGGTACGAATATGAAAAACGTTATAACTTTACGTTTAATAGTCAACTCTAGGCATATCATAGCCTAAGCATTCTTCCGAGTACAAATACATGTCCCGATGCCCGCACATGGGCTCAATCTTCACATATATACACACTCGTAGCACACAGCTACCACAAATAATTAACGCAACTAGTGCCTCCACTGAGTTTAAATAAAATACTTACCTCAAACAGGTCGCAACCCTGAAACAATATGCCTCTGAGAACTCCCAGTCTCCAAATTCATACAATACATGAATCACCGTAACTGATCCCAACTCCAGCAGTCGAATGACTAACACATCTTTCATGCACAATCATCCCACGAGGAATACTTTCATAACTTTTCCATGCCACATAGCAATAATTTGAATATCAGTAATCTATCAACCATGTGAGTGCCGCAACACCAATGAACATCCGTAAGTCAAAACACAATGCGCCTTCTGAGATGCGCACCCTTCTCAAGGATTGCCGAGTAGTTATAACATTCATCTCAATATTTGAAACTGACCATTCTATTCGAAATTCGTGACCTTCCCTTCAAGACTGAACTGCCATCTTGTATATGTAAATCTTAACCCCGCACAACACACCACATCTTTCATGCCATCATGTTAAGAGCACGAGAATCTCATTATCAACTCTGAGTCACCAGCAAAGTACATACCCGGTTAGTTAGAAACCTTCCATTTGCTCTCATCCAGGAGTAAATCACAATACACAACATGTTCCTCACACCGGTAGAAAATATCTGGCTCAAACCATGGTAGAAATTATCAAGAACACTTTGAAATTCATTTGCACATAACCAAGCTATCAGAACTGAATTCGTCTAACTCAACCAAGCCACGCAGGTTGCCAAATCCGAGAGTACAACCACAAAACACCTGTAAAGCCTCACATCATCATAATTACCAAAAGAACTGAGCATACTACTACCATACTGATCCAGCCTGTTACCCATTTGTCCTACTTTTCTCTGAGTTTCTTCGAAATTACCCTAAAGTTGACATTTCTCCTTGTCATAACACCACAATCCTTACTCAAAGCTCACCACCAGAGATCCCAACATAAACCACACTACCCTAAGGCTCATAAGCTACTGTACTCCCTCTTAAGCACTATAACGATCCGACTAGTTGTTTTGAGCTCTAACACATTATTTGGCTATTTGAGGCCATAAACAGCTTCACTTCAGGTATTATGATTTGTACGCATGTTCGGAATTGAATTTTGGGAAGTTCGGAGTTTATTTGGAAAGAGAATTCTAATTACGGAAGCCTTAAGATGGAGGAATTGACTAAAGTGTGATTTTTGAGTAAAAGACCTCAGAGCTGGGATTTGAAGGTTCCAACAGGTTCGTATAATGATATTAGACTTGGACGTATGTCCAGATCGGATTTTGGATGACCCGGAAGCGTTTCGACGCCTATTGTAGAAGTTGGCATTTTGGAAGAATTTTATAAATGTGGGTTGAAGTGTATTTCAATGTTATCGATGTTCGTTTAGGATTCCGAGTCTGGGAATATCTCCATATGGTGATTCTGGTATTGGAAGTGCACCCGGGAGTGGATTCGGAGGTCCGTAGGTCATTTTGGGGTCATTTGGCGGAAGTTAGATATTTGAAGGTTTTTGAGAAGTTCGTCCGGGAGTGGACTTTTTGATATTAGGTTCGGATTCTGATTCTGGGAGTTGGAATAGGTCCGTAATGTCGAATGTGACTTTTGTACAAAATTTGAGGTCAATCGAACGTGATTTGATAGGTTTCGGCATCGAATGTAGAAGTTTGAAGTTCTAAAGTTCATTAAGTTCGAATTGGGGTGCGATTCATGATTTCGATGTTATTTGATGGGATTTGACGCCTCGAGCAAGTTTGTGTTATCTTAGGGGACTGGTTGGTGTAGTTGGACGGGGTCTCGAGGGCCTCGGGTGTGTTTCGGGGAGGTTTTGGATCAATTCAGGTTGTTTTGGACTGCAGTTGCTGGTATTTGGTTTCCTTCTTCGCAAACGCAAAGGGAGTCCCGCATTCGCGGAGAGGAATTTTGAGGCTGCTGGGTTTTGGCCTTCGCGAACTCGAGGCAGTGGACGCGAACGCGAGGCAGGAGTTGGGTAAGCCTTCACGAACGCAACATAGGGGTCGCGCATGCGAAGAAGAAAGAGGGAGCGGGGGCCTGGAGTAGTTTGGCCTTCGCGAATGTGGATCTCCAACCGCGAACGCAAAGCAATAGAGTCTATAGCCTTCAAGAACGCGAGGCTGCAATCACGAACGCAAAGAAGGGCAGACCTGGGCTGGGCAGAATGTTTTTAAAGCGGGGTTTAGGTTCATTTCACCCATTTTTCATACGGCTTGGATGATTTTTGGAGCTTTGGAAGAGAGGATTTCATCATCAAGAATGAGGTAAATGATTTCTACTAGTTGTGAGTTACATACAAGGTTTGTACATGTATTTAGGCATGAAAGTTTGTAGAAATTTGGGATTTCGAAGAAAATTCTAGAAATTAGTATTTTTGGATTTTGACCACGAAATTGGACATGGAATTTGGAATAAATTATATAGTTGAGTTCGGGGTATTATGGGTAAAGTTTATTTTCAAATATTTTTGGAATCCGAGCACTAGGCCCGAGGGTGATTTTTATCGACTTTTCGAGCGGAGTTGGGAATTTGTCTAAATTGATTTGTTATGAGTATTAGAGTATATTTTTATTGGTTTGCACATTACTTGACTAGTTTTGGAGCGACGGGCATCACTTTAAGGTGTTAGAGGGCTTTGGAGCCGGTTATGGAACTTCGGAACGAGGTAAGTCTCCAGTCTAACCCTGTAAGGGGGAAACCACCCCCTAGGTGATACTTATTGTCATGTGCAACTAGTTGTGGGCGCTACGTACGTACGAGGTGAAGAGAGTTCGTACGTAGCTAAAGCATGTCTATGTTCGGGTAGACATAGGACCTTATCCTGTAGTAATTGAATTATTTGAACTTATTCTGCTGGCTTATTTAATTAAAGTTATAACTGAAATTGATATAGAAATAAAAGTATAAGGTCAAGCTTTAATACCCTGACATGTCCTGATGTACTTATTATTGTGCTCATGTACTTTATTGTAAGGGTGTATCTTGTGATTCGGAAACTTCCTTCCTTTCTTGTAGAGCGGGCTGAATGCCTCGGCAGTATCTCTCGGATTGGGATTAATTCCTTCCTTTCTTGTGGAGCGGGACGAACGCCTCGACAGTATGTAGAGGTGCATCACTGGTTCGTGCCGTTCGACCCTCGGCAATGTACACACTATTCTGGATCAACCCGAACGACCTCAACAGAATCATGCGTTATACCACTAGTAGTTCGAATAATCACGAGATAAACTTTTCACCGATGCCCGGTATTTTATGGTATTTCTTATCTGATTGGTATTGACACTTGGCATTTATTCTGAGATATTGAGGTAGGATACATGATCGATAAGTTTTTGATTAAAAGGAAATAATTAGAACATTATGAAACTTCATATTTCTCCCATATTGCTATGTACTTTGCAATTGTATGAATTATTGTACTATTTATTTAACTGAACCTCTAGTAAGTGTCAATGTCCACCCCTCGTCATTACTCCTCCAGGGTTAGGCTAGATACTTACTGGGTACGCGTTGATTTACGTACTCATACTATACTTGCTGCACATTTTGTGCAGGTGCATATATACCTGGTGATCTTTTGGGCGCAGAGGCGCTGATGTTGCGGTGACTTACCGTGAGCTGCATTTCATGTTACGATCTGCAGCCTGCAGAGTCTCTATCAAAGTTATTTACGTTTCTCCTATCTAATTTGTATTCCAGACATGTGTTGGATTTTTATTATATTTTCTAGTTGATGCTCATGCACTTGCGACACTGGGTTTTGGGGTAATTATGGGTTGTTTGGTTTTGAAATTATGAAAATGTTTTTATTTACTCAGTAACGTTCTTCTTTTATTATAAAATTGAAGAAAATCATGATTTCAAATACTAAGGAGTAATTAAGTTAATTAAATATTGGTTGGCTTGCCTGACAGCGGTGTTAGGCACCATCACGGCCTATTATGGAATTTAAAATTATTCTCTTTACCTTTCTTATACTGTAATGTAGAATCCATAGTCATAAAGAATTACCGCAAGTCCCGACACCATCCAGTGTAAATACCCCATTCTAGTGATATACAAAATTCGAAAAAGAATTTCAATTACCACACATACATTTTGAATCCATTAGAACCCTCTCGAGAGTCATTCACCCTACTCAAATCTAAATTGTACTGCCCCATTAGCACAACAACACTCGAAGAGGTAACCGTGCAGTAATACCACCGTTCAAATTCATACTCCGTGTGTACTACATCCTTCACAATAACAACTCAATCATCCCATGATTTTCATATATTCATAAAGTGCAATATAATCCGTATCCAGGAATTTCCTTACTCGAGTCATCCTCGATCTCAACCTCTGCAGTCATAACTGATCCACAAGTATGTCTCAGACCAAAACTAAAATTTAACATATAACCATGAAATTGAATTGTTAATAGCAGGCTCCCCCACTTGGCTTTTTGAGCAATGGATTAAACACTCGATAACTCATAGTACTTATACTCTATTACTGTCATAATACTGCAGTCGGTTGAACGAAAATTCTTCACAAGCTCAGGTAACACAAATCATAAAATACCTCAATTCATCTACTAAGTTTGCCTTCATTCTCGTGACAGTCAAGTCAACTTTCTCTACAAGATTCAAATTCAAATCTCAACACATACGCCTCGCTGATAGAAAAGAAACTCTCCACTCAATATTATAAGGGACTCACCTACGTAGGTTACTCCGCAGGAGATAACCCACCTGCATAACCTCAAATTGGCATCTTGTTATACCCTTTCACAGCTACAATTACTACACAATCACTTAATCTTCCCGGGCCTGAACTCACCACAAGACATGAAAAATCTACTTCGTTCCACAATTAAAAAACATGAAAAATCTTTCAACACACTCATAACTCGAGACTTATACGTCACATCAAGATAGAAATCAAGCACCCAATAGTCCATTTCACATGCCAAACAAACTCATCGCATCATATTCAAACCATTTAGACACATACCACAGTCATATCATACTTATCATATGGTCATTTCACCGCTCATCGAGCCATAAATTCCACTCATAGGGACATTACCGGACGTATGAGTCCAAATGTACAAGTTTACACAACTGAAGCTACCGAGCCTAGGTTACGATGTAAAACTGGCCTTATGTCCTCCAGACTGGCCCATCACCAAAACACAGAATACACATCTCAAACCTCGTTCATAAAATCGCAAGCCGGCGATACACAACTGATATGGAGCGCTCACATGCACATACGAATGCGTAAAATGAATCCAAAGAGTTAAGTTTCAAGCTGAATCAATTCCGCACGATAAGGAAAGAAAGATGGGAAATTATCCTAAATGCCCTACAGCCTTTTGAAGATACGTATGGACGTCATCATACCGATTCGCAAGACTCTACTAGACACTTGCTTATGACTTCTAGAACCTATGAACCTAGAGCTCTGATACAACCTTGTCATGACCCAAAATCCACCTAGTCGTGATGGCACCTAACCCAACCCGTCAGGTAAGCCAATTAGCAACTATCCAATTTAGATGAGATTTATTAAGAAAAGAAACGATAATAAAACTGCTTTTATACAAGAATTCCCAAGGACTGTTAGTAGAAATCACGAGCTTCTAAGATTAGAATTTACAAAGCTGGTATGAAATATGTACATCATCTGTTCGAAATGTACATAAACAGATTTTTATAAATTTAAGGTTAACATGAACAAGAGACAGCTACCAACAGAACACAGGTACGTCTTCAAATCCCGCTCCCGTCGATCACTGCAACATCTACATCCAATATCTGCATGTAAGGTGCAGAAGTGTAGTATAATAATGAAAACCCAAATCTTTTACCAAAAACACCAAAATATAAGTAAGTTTGTAAAATTGTGATTTTTCTTCCAAAACGTTTCAATAGGTAAATGTTTCAATATCAAATGGCACAAGGAAAAGTACATCTCTATGCCTGCATGTCAATGTGTATGAGAAGTCATGAATGAAATGATACCGTACAGCATGAGGAAAAATGCATCTCTATGCTTGTATGTCAAGTGCGCATGTCAATGCAGTACAACATAGTGAACATCCATATGCATACTCTCAGAGTATTAATCCACTCTGTCCTTCCAATCACTCAGCACTCGCACTCAATAGGTACATGCGCTCACTTGGGGTATGTGCAGACTCCGGAGGAGCTCCTTCAGCCCAAGCACTATAATCCGCATGGACAACTCACGTGCTGCATGGACAACTCACGTGCCATAGTATCAATAACTTCACAATCCACTTAGCCGTGATGGCACCTAACCCAACCCATCAGGTAAGCCAATTAACAACTATCCAATTTAGATAAGATTTATTAAGAAAAGAAAGGATAATAAAACTGCTTTTATACAAGAATTCCCAAGGACTGGTAGTACAAATCATGAGCTTCTAAGATTAGAATTTATAAAGTTGATATGAAATAAGTACATAATATGTTCGAAATGTACATAAACAGATTTTTATAAATTTAAGTCTGCCATGTACAAGAGGCAGCTACCAACAGAATATAGGTATGTCTTCAAATCCGCTCACGTCGATCACAACAACATCAATATTCAATATTTGTACGCAAGGTGCAGAAGTGTAGTATAACAGTGAAAACCCAAATCTTTTACCGAAAATACCAAAATATGAGTAAGTTTGTAAAATCGTGATTTTCCTTCCAAAACATTTCAACAGGTAAATCTTTCAATATCAAATGGCATGAGGAAAAGTACATCTCTATGCCTGCATGTCAATGTGTATGAGAAGTCATGAATGAAATGATGCCGTACAACATGAGGAAAAATGCATCTTTATGCTTGTATGTCAAGTGCGCATGTCAATGCAGTACAACATAGTGAACAACCATATGCATACTCTCAGAGTATTAATCCACTCAATCCTCCCAATCACTCGACACTCACACTCAATAGGTCATGCGCTCACTGGGGGTGTGTGCAGACTCCGGAGGGGCTCCTTCAGCGCAAGTGCTACAACCCGCACAGATAACTCACATTCTATAATATCAATATCTGAATCCACACAGACAACTCACGTGCTACATGGACAAGTCACGTACTATAGTATCAATATCTGGATCCGCACGGACAACTGACGTGTTGCACGGACAACTCACGTGCCATAGTATAAATATCTGGATCTGCACGGACAACTCACGTGACATAGTATCAATAACTTCACAATCAGGCCCTCGACCTCACTCAATCATTAATCTCTCTAGTCTCTCAGGCCCACAATGCCATGAATCTAGCCCAACAATGATGATATGATGTGTCAATATATAGCAATAGAGACTGAGATATGATATAGAAAATTAAACATGACTGAGTATGAAATTAAAATTTCAACATATAATTCGAAAGCATAAATGACCTTAGTTGGTCCACAATAATACCAGCATTTGCCTAAGCATGATCTCTAACATAAGTCACAGCTCAGTTTCTCTAACACACAAAAATACATGGAACAATACAAGTTAATTGACTATACAGCTCTACGAAATCAACTGAGTCTTAATTCTACAGTGCACGCCCACACGCCCGTCACCTAGCATGTGCGTACCTCCAAACAATTTACATAACACATAAAATCAGGGTTCACACCCTTAGCTCCAAGTTTGGAAGAGTTACTTACCTCGAACAAGGCGAGTCCAATATTGAGCAAGCTAAACAATGCTCCAAAAATTTCATTTTGCGCGTATCAACTTCCGAACGGCCCGAATCTAGTCACAATTAATTCGATTCAGTCAACACAAATTATATGAATTAATTTCATATGAAAATACTAATTTTCCCACAAAATCTAAAATTACACTCAAAAATTGCCAGTGGGGCCCATGTCTCGAAATTTTACAAAACTCATAAAATCTGACAACCCATTCAATTACGAGTTCAACCATACTAATTTCACTAAAATTCGACTCCGAATCGGTATTAAAAATGCAAAAATTTATTTTATGAAATTATAAAAATTTCCTCCTATTTCTCTTGAAATATCAATAATATAACGCCGAAAATGAATATTAATCTATGAAATATAATCACAAGTGAGTTAGGAATGCTTACCACAAGTTTCGGGGTGAAATTTCTTCTCCAAAATCGCTAAATCCCGAGGTTCCCAACTAACAATACGAAATAACGGCTCAATGGTCCAAAATAGAGGACTTATAACACTGCCCCGACATCCTTCTTCGTGCTCGCGAGCCTCCCATCGCGTTCGCGATGAACAATATTCTCAAAAGCCATTTTCAAACTCTTCTCAGACAACCACTAGTATTGTAACGACCCGGTCGGTCATTTTGAGAGTTATAGCCCCGTTTTTCCCATTTTTACTTCTTTTGTGTTATTCATCTATATTATGTTATATTGGGTTAGTTGGTTCAGGTCCGGAAGGAACTCGGAGTGAATTGAGACACTTAGTCTCTTAAGTAGAAACTTAAGTTAGAAAAGTCAATCAGATGTACACCTATGTGTAAACAATTTCGGATTTGAATTTTGATGGTTCCTTTAGATCCGTTAGGTGATTTTGGACTTAGGAGTGCATCCGGAATATAATTTGGAGGTCTGTGGTAGAATTAGGCTTGAATTGGCGAAATTGGAAATTTGACGATTTCAGTCGGCAGTGGAAAATTTGATATCGGGGCCGGAATGGAATTCCAGAAGTTGGAGTAGGTTCGTAGTGTCATTTGAGACGTGTGTGGAAAATTTGAGGTCATTCGGACGTGGTTTGGTTGGTTTTGGCATCGGTTGCCGAATTTAGAAATTTAGAAGTTCTTAGGCTTGAATCCGACGGTAATTTGATGATTTGATGTTGTTTTGAGTTATTTGAAGGTTCAACTAAGTTGGTATGTTGATATATGACTTGTTTATATGTATGTTTGAGGTCCAGAGGGCCTCGGGGTGATTCCGGGTGAAGAAAGAAAGGAAATTAAAAATTCCAGTTGGCACAATGTGCAACATACTTATGATTCGGTGTTGACGACGAGATCCTCGCATTTTTACATGATATGAAATATTTAAATCGGGTTGCAAGCCGCGATGGAAGTTATGTAAGGACGAGGTCCTTGTGATGAAATATTTATGAGTTTAAAATTTTTCCTTTGTGAAATGTAATTGTACAATAGTATTAATAGGGAGTGCTGCCTGTTAGGCTTATTTGATAATTCTTGTATATTTTTCTGTGCATATTCAGCCATTTCGTGCTGTAAACATTGAGTTTTAACCTATGAGATGAGTGCCCAGGTGGCGTTAAATGTGACTCATTAATCCGAGTAAGCAATCATGAGGTCTCCATGCCTCACATTTTGTTGTCAGTGTTGTGAAAATTTGAAATGAGGTGGTGGTTAATATGAGATTAATTGATGATGCTGAAATTAATTATGAAGGCTTTTAAGACCAGAGATGTGGTGATGAGCATACATATGATGTACTTCATGTCCTGATATCATTATGATAATGCAGTGCTTGTAATGCTGAGATTGGTGTTATTGATATATTCCTTGTAGTATTTTGTTGGGTTGTGGATGTGTTGTTAGGATTGTTTTGGTGTTACTTTGGCAGGCGGATAGGCCCAATTACAGGGGGAACTCTGCCAAAATTTCTAAACAATTTGGGAGTTAGTAAAATTTGGAGGATTGAGATTTGCAAAGTAAGAGATAAATATGTTATGCCTTTGAGGGCAAATGATCCTAAGCGGGGAAGAATGTAGCAACCCGGAAATATTTTGAAGTACTTCAACAATATCAAGAAAGTTGATGTGTGCGTAGGCACGAGTTACTATAGCTAGTTGAGACTAATACCGTGTGTCAAAGTGAAAATCAAGTCTTTTGGAAATGATTGGAGAGTTAGGGAATTTGCTTTAAAGCTTATAAGAATGGAGAAAAGAAATATCTCAATTGAGATGATGTCGTCGGACCCGTGTTAAATTGCGGGAACGTAGAATCACCCACAAGTATGTGTGTAAGAATACACTCAATAATTTAAAGTCCTCAGAAAGATTCTTGGCACGTTCGAGGACGAACGTATGTTTAAGAGGTAGAGAATGTAACGACCCAACTTATCGTTTTAAGAATTAATGCCCCGTTCAACGACTTAAGGTCCCGAGAAACTTTATAATATGTATTATGACCCGCGGGTGCAGTCGAGTTTGATTTTCGGAAGATTTAGAATTTAATTGAAAGAGAAATTCTCATTTTGAAGCTTAAATGAAAGAGTTGACTTTTGAGAAAATAACCTCGGAATAGAATTTTGATGATGTCAATAGCTTCGTATGGTAATTTTGGACTTAGGCGCGTGTTCGGATTTGGATTTGGAAGTCCGTAGGACAATTCGATGCATTTTGGCGAAAGTTGGAAAATAGACGATTTTCGAAAAGTTCCATTGAAGGTTGAATTTCTTATAACGAGGTCGGAATCTGATTCTAGAAATTGGAATAGGTCCGTTATGTCACTTATGACTTGTGTACAAAATTTGAGGTCAATCGGACTTGATTCGATAGATTTCGGCATCAAATGTTGAAGTTGGAAATTTCATAATAGACTAAAGTTTCAAGTGAGTTCGCACAACACCTAACTTCAAATGTGCATACATCTCTTCATATGAATATTTATATAGTGTGTTACCTATCAAAAGAAAGGTCTATGTGTCTAGTTTCCAACGCTTCAAACCGTTTGTCATTTGGACACTGCTACAAGAAGTTATGACCAAATTACCAAAGGCTGGAAAAATGCGATTCTGCTATCGCAAAATCGTTATGCGATCGTGAAACTGCTTCTGCGACCGTAAAACTGGTCGCAGAATGGACTAGAACAACCCAGTTCTGGGCACAAATTTTGCGATCAATTCTGCGGCCCGCATACCCATTCCGCGACCGCAGACCTGCTTTCGCAGGGTTAATTTTTCTATTTTCATAACTCGACCCCATTTTGACAAATAGGCTTTGAGGCTATTTTGGGTTATTTTTCTGAGGGTTTTAGAGAGAGGTAAGAGCATTTTAGAGAGAGAAGGAGGGAATCTAATATTCTAATCATCCAATCTTCAGGAATCAAGGAAGCTAATCACAAGATCTTCATCTAAGAAGTAAGATTCAACCCCTAGTGTTCAATTGCGAGTTTGGGGTAAAAGATTGGTGATTGGGAGTATGATTCTTAGGTGTAAGAGTATTATGTATATATGCTTGTACTAATAAGGTTTGTAGGAAGATTTTTGAGATCAAATAAGTAAAGATTGGGTTGTGGAATGAAGACAATCTTGTAGAAGAACCTTGTAACCAAATTTGCACACCTAGTGTTTGATAAAATGCTCAAATGAGCTGAAACCATGAAAATCTTCCTAATTATGGTTCACTTTTGTTATGCATCTAAATAGATTGAAGTTGCTAGAATTTTCAGAACCTCGTAGTAATATAAGAAAGGCTCAAGAAAGATTGGAGCCGTCCGGAGGTCAATTCAAGCAAGAAGGGGATTTTGGAATATCAGCCTAACTTTAAAAAGGTAAGTGTCTTACTTAACCTCAAGTGGGGGAATTACCCCTTAGGCATTGAGTCTTATGTGCAATTTGTGTAATTGAAAACCATGTACACGAGGTGACGAGTACGTACTTGGTTTATATGTGCAAATTTCATTGGTTAAAAATCCTTAGACATCCTTATGTATTAAATTGGAAATTATTGACACTTATTAAATCCTCTATTTGGCATGCCTAGATCCTTGTTTGTTGAAATTATTTTTACATGATGATTTGGTGTGATTGCCACCTTTATTTTTATGTGAAATATTATTTTGTTGAGTTGTTCACTTCCAGATATTTTGTTAATATTTTTGTGCACATTATGGTCGAGCCATGGGCTCCTTATTGTGGAAAATAAGGTATTGTTGATTTTTGTGGCAAGTTGTGATATTTGAGCACTTGATGTGCAATCTGTGATAATTTGTAATATTTGAGCACTCGATGTGCAATTTGTGATAATTTATAATATTTGAGCATTTGATGTGCAATATTTGATAATTTGTAATATTTGAGCACTTGATGTGCAATTTGTGATAAGTTATAATATTTGAGCACTTGATGTGCAATCTGTGATAAGTTGTAATAATTGAGCATTTGATGTGCAATCTATGCTATGTTGTAATATTTGAGCACTTGAGGTGCAGTTTATGAGATGTGATATTGGCACATTATATTGTGGGAGTTATGTTCGGGTGTTTGCACGAGGTTTCTGTCGTGCTATTGTTACTATTGATTTATGCACATGTGGCGTGACAGGGCGGGCTATATATATATATATATATATATATATATGTGTGTGTGTGTGTGTGTGTGTGTGTGTGTGTGTGTGTGTGTGTGTGTGTTGGTTTGCGCATGTGGCGAGACAATGTAGGAACATTATTATACACGTGTGGCGAGACAAGGCAGGCATTTACTTTACTATTACACACGTGGCGAGACAAGGGGGGCTATGTGAGAGATTGATTTGTGATGGCCTGGGGGCATTGTTGTTGTTGCATATTTATTTTGGGACTACGAGGCGGTACCTCGGAAGATCCACTGTTGAGCACTTACTTCGGGACTATGTTTGCACTTGCCCTTGGTTATTTTATTTTTTCGTAATTTGTAAATTCTTATGTTTTTCGTGATATATTATTTGACTTAATATTTAGTGTTTTGTATTTCTTGATGTATTGTGTTGACCTTGACTTTTTCGTACGAGACTTTGAGGATTTGTATTTTTGGGTTGTACTTGTCTTTGATGATTGAGTTGTTTTAAATTAAATAAAAAACCAGTATGTTTAATTTAATAAATTTTATATCCAAATCAGTAGTTTATCTGATGCTTTATTTTAAAGGAAATGTCATTTTTCCTCTCTCAAACGATTTCTAAAATAAACATATCTTTTTGTTGATTTCTTACTTGATTTAAATATTTTAACCTTACTTTATTGAAAATAAATTGATCTTGCGGATCCTATATATATTGATATTTGGTACATGAGTTGTCCATGCAGTTATGAAAATAATATGGGCATGAGGTACCGGGGAAAAATATGATAATTTTATTATTGACACGTGAGTTGTCCGTGTGATGGTGATAGAAATATGGGTACGAGGTGTCGTGAAAAATATAAAAGTGGGCTGAGACCCGTAATTTTTATGATTTGAAATGAGGTGTCACATAGTGACTTTTACTTGAAAATATAATTATTCAAAAGAAGTATATTCGAAAGATAATTATTCAAAAGAAGTATATTCGAAAGATATTTATCTTAAAGAATAATATGTGAAGGATTTATATTTGAAGGACTTGACTTATTGATTGTACTTGTGTTCCTTATTCGCCTGAGCAATAATTATGATGTTCTTGTTGCCTTATTGTTATATCACTGGTTGAGTTGTTGTTATCATTGCTAGTTGTTTTCCAGTACTATTGTATACTGCTATATTGCACAGGTTATTAGACTAGTGAGTGTCTTGATTGTACCTCGTCTCTACTCTACTGAGGTTAGTCTTGATACTTACTGGGTACTGACCGTGGTGTACTCATACTATACTTCCGCACATTTTTGTGCAGAGCCAGGTATTGGAGTTATTGGACTTGAGAAGAGTAAAAGCGGGATCGTAAGGATTCAAGGTAGAGTTGCTTGGTCGTCGCAGTCCCTTGGAGTCTTTTCATTTCATTGTACTATTAATTTTTAATCAAACAGTATTGTATATTCGGTCCTCGTGATCATTCCATGTATTCAGTTAGAGTTCGTGACTCAATACTATCAGTTTTGGGAGGTTGTACATTCATATTTGTTCCGCTGTTAGTTTTGGTTACTTATTTAATTAAAAAATGGCTCCAAAAATGTAATTGAAATCGACTTGCCTAGTCTTAGAGACTAGGTGCCATCATGACGCCTGTGGTGGGATTTTTGGGTCGTGACATAAGTCTTGCAATCTTCCACCCAACAGAATTGTCATAAATGCAAACTCTACACTGTCTAGAAGGGATCTCTTAAAAAAGGTGTATGGTGGGCAAGTTTGTGACAGACGCAACTCTAGAATTGAATGAGTTTCTGTCATGGACCAGAAACAAATGGAAGATTGGGGGTTCGATAAAGAAGATGGTGGGTTATAGCTTCTTGATTGAGTTCTCGTCCATTGAAACTGCTCAGTCCATTCTCAGCTCTAACTGGATGTGCAGAGGTAATAAGTGTCACTTGAGACAGTGGGCTCCTGATGTAGGGTGCATTGACGGGAAGCAAACCACTGAAAATACTTGGATCAGGCTAATAGGCATTCCTCTTCATCTTTGGCCAGAAGGAATTTTTTTCAAGATTGGAAAATATTTTGGTGGTTTGACTGGCTTGGACGTCAACACTACCGACAAAGTGAACTTTGATTGGGCAAGGATTCAAGTTAAAACCCACCGTATAAAATTCCATCTTTTGTGGAGATTAAGCTTGATGATGTTGTATGGTTAATTCTGTATCGTTGGTTCCAATTTGGTTTGAAAATCCAGTTGTGTTTTCGGCTAGTTTCTTCGAAGGGAGTACCTCTAAACTTCCTCCGGCATATTGCAGTAACGGGAAGAAAGAGCCTAGGAATCCGGTTGGTTTATTACCTAGTCAAAGCAATGGATCAAAAGATATTTCTGTTCAGTCTGATATACTCTCAATTCAAGCCCCACATGAACAAATGTGCGCTAATCAAATTTCAAATTACACCCACCAAAACCCTAAGTCTTATTTCCGTGCAACACGAACAAAAAGCCCACTAAGACATCCACTTCACAAAACATCACTCCATTATCAAATAACCCCATTACATCTATTACCCAATCTACTCTGGCCCCCAGGATGATGCTCAACGTCTCTGCTGGTATAATGACAAGACCGAGTCAGAAGATATGGGAAAACTTCTTAACTTTGATGAAGATAACATCTCACTTTGGATTCACAGAAATACTCCCAAGGTATGTAAAATGTTAGGTATCAAATATGTTGGGCTAGAGAAGGATATAACAGAGATGCTACAGCGAATTGAAACGAGGAAGAATGCTTATGGGAAGTCTAATTATTGCAATAAGCAATCTGGGAAGAAACAGAAATTTGTCCATGAACTTGATAGATTGGTATTCCGGGTGAATTATGATAAGGGTTTTCAGGGTGACGAGGGAAGGTTTCATCCATCTTCTTACGGATGAAGCTCAAGATTGTCTCTTGGAATGTAAGAGGTTTGAATAATGCCGACATACGAGATATGGTGAAGGCTCTTCTTTCTGAATGGAAAGCCGACATCATTTGTCTTCAAGAAACTAAGCTTGAATTTTGGTCTCACAAGCTGGTTGGTGGTCTTAAATTTGGTAGATGGGTGGATTATGCTTTTGTGGAAGCGGATTGGACAAAGGGAGGTATAATTATTCTTTGGGACAAAAGGGTTGGGAAGGGGTCTGTAATTATCCACGGTATTCATTCCATCTCCATTAAACTCTCAAATATGCACTCTGATTTTTTATGGTGCATGTCCATAGTGTATGCACCCATCAATAGGGAGGAGAGAACCAATTATGGTTGGTTCGGCTGTTAGGGGTCTTTGTGAGGGGCCTTGGGCCAATACCGCAAGGTTTTCTTGTGAGAGAAAACATTGTTCCAGGTTTGACAGAGCTCAAATTTCATCGAGGACTTGAATTTGATAAATCCCCCTTTATTTTGGGGAAAGTATACTTGGTCTATAGATAATTCTGCAGAGTGACTTTGAGGATCGACAGATTCTTGTTTTCTGCCTTGTGGGATGATCTATTCGGTGTTATCAAACAATCTACTCTTCCTTGTATTGTCTCGGATCATAGCCCATTATTTTTTGAGTGCGGGCACTGGTCTAATAATGTCTCTTACTTTAAATTTGAAAATATATGGTTGGAACATCCCGAATTTGGGGAAATGGCCAGTAACTGGTGGAGTTCTTTCAACATTGTTGGCAGCCCGGATTTAAGTTTTGCACAGAAACTTAAGTTGTTGAAACTTATGTTAAGGAATGGAACTATGTCCTCTTTTGGACATTTGAAGAATAGGAAATTGTGAATTCGTAATAGGATTCTGGTGCTGAAGAAACACCTCTTTCAGATGATCTACTTCTTTCCAAAGCAAGTTTACAAATGGAGCTTAAGGAGATTTTTAGATTGGAAGAAATCTAATAGAGGCAATAGATGCCTCTGGTTGAAGCAAGGAGACAACACTGGTTTTTTCTTCAAAATGGCTAATTCTCAAAGAAGGTTCAATCAAATTGACAAGCTGGAAGTTGGGGGTAACATTACTGATAACATGGAAATCATTTCTAATGAAATTCTTAGTTTTTATGAATCCTTATACATAGAGAATGAGTCTTGGAGACCAAAGTGGGAGTTTGTAAATGCTCCATGTATCACTAATGAGAAAAAATAATTGCTACATCATCCATTTCTAGAAGAGGAGATTCTGGAGGTAATCAAAAGTTGTGAAAGCGACAAAGCTCCGGGTCCGGATGGATTTTCCATGGGTTTTTACAAAATGTGTTTTGGGTAATTAAAGTTTATTTGTTGAATACTCTCAACCACTTTCACAATCTTGAATTTTTAAGAGAAGCTTAAATGCTTCTTATATTGCCCTCATTCCCAAGAAAACTGGTGCAAAGGAACTTAAAGATTTCAGACTTATCAGTTTGATAGGCAGTTTCTACAAGATTTTTTCAAAAACTTTGGCGGATAGACTTAAAAAAGTGCTTCCTAGTGTAGTCAGCTCCTCTCAAATGGCTTTTCTTAGCGACAAAAATATCATAGATGCAGTCTTGATTGTTAATGAATGCTTGGATTCAAGAATGAAGTTAGGAAAGCCGGGAATCTTTTGTAAGTTAGACATTTAACAAGCTTTTGATCATGTCAATTGGGTTTCTTTTTCTGCATTTATTAAGGAAGATGGGCTTCAGCGGCAAATGGATTAATTGGATCAGATTTTGTATTTCCTCAGTAAAATTCTCTATTCTCATTAATGGTAATCCTCGGGGTTTCTTTTCTTCGCAAAGAGGACTCCTAAAAGGTAATCCTCTTTCTCCTTCTCTTTATACTTGTCATGGAGGGACTTAGCAAGATGTTATACAGTGCAGTATATGCAAATTGGATCTCGGGTTTTCATGCAGACTGTAGAGGAACTGGGAATCTCAAAATCACTCACATTTTATATGAACTCGACACTCTGATCATGTGCGATGCAGCAAGTTTTGATTTTTAGAATGGTTCTAACTTCTTTTTGAAGTTGTCTCGGGGTTACACATCAACTTCACGAAAAGTTATCTTCCCAGTTAATGATATGCCATATATCGGTCAACTTGCCAACGTTTTGCAGTGCAACATTGGAACTCTTTCTACAAAGTATTTGGGCTTACCTTTGGGAGACAAATTTAAATCAGTGACAATACGGAATGAGGTGATTGAGAAGATGGAGAAGAAGTTGGCTATTTAGAAGAAACAATATCTTTCTTTGGGAGCAGAGTCACTTTAATTAACAGTGTGCTCAGCGCACTTCCTACTTACGCCATGTCTCTCTTCCCGCCTCCTTCCTCGGTTTTGAAAAGATTGGATAGATTGAGACGAAACTTTCTTTCGCAAGGAAATAAACAATCTAATACTTTATGCCTTGTGAATTGGAAATCAATCACTCGAGATAGAAGGAAAGGCGGTCTTGATATTAAGAACCTAAAACGTCACAATGAAAGCATGTTGATGAAATGGCACTGGAGATTCAACAAGGAGGTAGAGGCACTATGGAGGAGAGTGTTGATGGAAAAATTCACACTTGAGAGCCCCTGGAGTACAAAAATCTCTACAGCCTCTCATGGTACCGGAGTATGGAAAAATATCAGAGGCTATTAGAACAAATTCTAGTCAAATATAAGCTTTTGGTGATGGGAGGAAAATTAGATTTTCGGAAGATGCATGATTAGGTCACACCCCACTAAAATACCAATTCATGGACATTTTCAGCTTATCTTTTCAACAAAAGGGAGAAATTGCAGTATTCTTTTCAACACAAGGGTAGAATCATTAACCTAGAAGGAATTTTAATGATTGAGAAGTGGAAAGACTGTATTTTGCTTCGGAGGATAAACAACATAGCCTTGGAGCACAACAAAACAGACTCCATAGGTTGGAAAAGCGATCAACAGGGTCTCTTTTCAGTCAAAAATTGCTACCACATGCTAGATTCTTGCAGCGATGAGGTACTATGTCCTTGGGAAAAGGTTTGGAGAAGCAAGGCTCCTTTGAAGGTTTCTTGTTTCTCTTGGATTGTTGCTCGAGAGGCTTGTCTCACACAATCGAACCTCCAAAAGAGGGGGCTTCAACTGCGCAGTAGATGTCCATTGCGTGAAGAACATCCGGATGAAGTTTTCCACCTCCTCTTGCATTGTAGGGTCACTAGGCCGTTGTGGAATATGTTTCTGGTAATTCTGGGCATGAGTTGGACTATGCCAAAATAAATTGTTAAGCTCTTGCAAGGTTGGAGCAGAGAGGGAATTAGCAAGAAATCTCTAAGAACTTGGAATACCAACCTCAAGCCATTTGGTAGAATGTCTGGCTTGAAAGAAATAATATAATTTTTGAAGGCACAAAGAGAAACATTCACAACCTTAAACAAAGATGTATTTTTGTTAGCTTTTTGGTGCAATCTGGTAATTGAACATGATGTATATGTAACGTTAGATACAATAGAGGGTTTGTACAACTTGTAATTATGCCTGATGCACTGGCTTAGTGCATACATTTATAATATCTTTAATTACTTATCAAAAAAAATAATGCAAGAAACAATTTTTTAGGACTAGAAGTGTGAGAAACCCCATAGGAACAATAACAACAAATCCAGTAAATTCCCACAAGTGGGTCTGGAGAAGGTAAGATGTACGCATCCCTAACCCTACCCTGAAAGGGTAGAGAGGTTTTTTATTGCAAGATTGTCCAATTTTAATGGCAGCATGTAGAACCACACTAATGAATTAGCTTACCAGATTCAACAACACTAACTATTGCAAGATTGTCCAATTTGCAGTCAAAATTTTTCAGTTCAATTTCAAACTGAACTTAAACAGAAATAAAACTAACAACAAAACATGTCTAATTTAGAAACACTAAGATGCATGCATAAATTTCATATAGCAAAACGATCAAAACTTGAACCAAAAAAAAAAGATTTAAAAAAAAAATATACAAAACCACAAAGCATTAATTTGAAAACACACTAAGCTGAAACAGAGAATAAAAAGTCCAAAAAGGTCAAGAACCAAAACCAAGAATTAACTGAGAAACCCCATAGAAGAGACCAAGAATACAGTAACTTGCTTGATTATTTACATATTTAGAGAAAAGAGACCAAGTGTGCATATAGGTTTTTTAACAACGTATGTCGGTGCAGTCATAACTGCGATGAGCCCTCTATGAGGGTTGACCTTTGCCTCAGTTGGACTATGTTCACTTCAAATAATCAAGAGATGCAACTACTTAGACCTTCATGATTAATACTTTGGGAAAAGGTACAAACATGAATCTTGTAAAGAGTGACTAGTCATCCTAGTTATTGCTTTGTAACACTAGTTAGCAGCACAATCATTATGATCATGTCTCTTCCCTCTTTTATCCGTGTGATTGATTTTTATTCTAGTGGTCTCATAATGTCAAAACTCCCACATCCTTGAGCCATATAATGATGATTATTATGAGAGCACAGCAACACAAATAGAGTTCCGCAGTAAGAATACACTTTCTCTGAACACCTTCGGCGCTTAAGCAGATAAATTCAAACTCAATAATTGTCATCAACAAGATGTAATTTACATGGAACATCATTATAAACCAATTGCTAGATACAATGCTTGCCACTTGGCTTGCTTTCTCCCAACAAACCTAAAAGAGAAACTTTTCACTAAAGAACTAACCTTATACTTAGCAGGAAGAAAACGAAACTGCTGCTTCAGTGTATCAACAGTGGAATATTTAGATGCAGCTTCAATCTGAAACAAATTATAAACAAAGTTACGCAAAATACTCTTGACCATCTACAAATTATATGGTGAAAATTGGCATCGTTATATTTGTACCTTAACAGGATTTCTCAAACAAGCCCTATGAAGTTTCTTTACTTGTAGTTCAGTGTACAAATATATTAAGAATCAGACTTCCCATGCAAAAAGTTCACTCCTCGAAGGTTTCATCAAGAGTGGCATAGCAGAAACTATTAGGCATACAAATAAATTCCTTAAAGAGAAAAGCAGAACATGAGCAAATTAACTTGCCATTCACAACAACCCCACCTTCTCATTTTTCTTTCCTAGACAATTTCATGTAATAATCATATTGCTATTACGATATAGAGAATAAGTGCATCTACTGCCATAACAATGATTATTGATCATTAGTTGCATGCCAATATGAGAAAAAGTTGAAAAACAAGTAAAAAGCTCCTCCATTTTCAGGTATCTTCTTATATAAATGTCAGACCGAGCATATGATATTTGGAAAATAAAAAAGGAAAATTTTCACGAAAGCACTTTTCCTACCCCAAGTACTCAGGAAAAATACCTATCCGCCATCAGAGAAGGGAATTTCTCTTAAGAACGAAACCTAGAAAGAGAAATTATCCACACACAGAGAATAGACCATTTATGATTAAAAATGGATTCATATAAACCACGTGAAAGCTAACCTTGTTGGACATTGTAGCAGAAAATAGGTAAATCCTTCGATCATGAGGGATGTCTGCCTCATCCAATACCTGTTGCATGTACAAGTTCAAGACTCAGAATACGCATGCATGCTTATCCAACTAAAATAATCTGTTGTGAAACACATATTTATATTTTCAAGAAACCTAGACTTGGTTACGAATGGAAATCAAGATATTAAAAGATGGAATTCTAAAACAAGTCTGAATAGCATTCACATCGAATATAATGAACTGCATTTTATTTTTGGATACATATTGCTTCAAATTAATGAATTTCTTGCTTGGTCCAATTGTCCGCACCTAAGGCGATGTGCCAGTGTACCTCATGCTGTAGTTGGGAGAAAATCATTTAACTGTCAACCCACATGGAGATAAGCAAGTTTCAGAGGAACATATGTAGTCAAATGCTTTCTGCGGCTCAATATGTTGGAAAGTTAAAAAGTAAAGACGTCAATGCTGCCAGGAAAAAATGACAAGCAGCTTCACCTCTGACAAGAGATATACTGTATGCACGCTGTGGGAAATATGGACCAGACAGCATTCGAAATCATATCACTTGCCAAACATCAAAAGGCCTAGCCTTGAACATGCAGCAAATATCACTTTTAATGTCAACAGTGACATAATAACATATCCTTCAACCAAATGTTGAGAATCAACATTGCACTTTTGGGTTTTCATCCAAAAGAAAACAAAAAGAGTACATAAACAGGCAGAACGAGAACATATCTGGAATACTTTTAGCATAAGACTCAATGGACAAACTTACCAAGTACTTTATCGTACGAAGAGAAAACCCTTTAGTATGGCAAGATGATCCAGTAGCCGACCAGGTGTTGCCACCTACATCAGACAGCATCCAAATGAGCACTCAAACAAATGTCATAGATTAAGCATATTAAAAATCTGTAACAACATACAATAGCTTTAGTAAATCTAGTGTAACAAGTCGTCCACATGGCTTACTAAACTTTTGCTGACAAGGCAACAGAATAGATGTTTGCATGTTGAAAATAAGCCAGCAACAAAATTGACGAGTACAGTTAGAAGTTTTCTTTGTTAGGTACGCAAGAATTGTATTAGTAAGTTGCATCAAGATGATGCATAATGATACATCAGGAACCTTACAAAAACACAGTCTCTGACTGCACAAACATGTCCGTTGATTGGAGAAATCAAGTAAACTATCAATATCATGTACATTTTTTAACTTGAACTAAAATATTAACAGAAAAGGTTGTTGCAATTTGTAAATATTCTTCTTTTTTGTTCAAAAAAGGATCTGATTTCTTTCCTTCCAAATAGTCCACCAGATACAAGTGGGGATGGCTGCTCATCTCAGTATGCTTAATAGTTGATATTATATTATTTCCACTCACTTAATAGTTGACAATCTATTACATCCACTAAAGAGTTCTATAACATGAACTTTTGGTTAGATTTGAGCCTCTCATAAGGAAAAAGGTCACTGGTCTTACAATCCTAGGATGTGGCGTGGTGCTAAATGAACATTGTTTAAACTGAACAAAAAGCTTTGCCAAAGCAAGGCCAATGGTACACCAGTTTTGGTTTTGCTTAGATTGCTAAAAGAATTCATCATCAAACTTTTACAACCATCAAGTACCTCTTACAAAAGAGGTATGGATAGTAATCATTCATGAAGGACTTCTATATAAGCCAAGGCATTTTGCAAAGTCAACACATAAGCACATTTCCTATCAAATAATCTAAGAAGAAAAAGCAGCTAACATCCAGTAAATGCCTGGATAGCAGGATTAGGAGCCCTTCTCGCAAAACATAGGCAACAACTTTAACAAAAAGCTGAGAAGAGAATGCATTTTCAAACAAGTGGGGCAAGGTGATCGACTTCTTTTGGATAGGTAGGTAACTAACTATTTGACATCTAGTCTGAAATATTTTATACAGCTAAAAAAACAGATGACCCCCTAAATTATTTAAAGGAGACATCATAAGCTTATGAAGCTAACTGCACAGTTCAAATAATGGCATGAGGCTACAGTGACCTGACATGCTTAGTTAAGGCTGGGATAGGTATATTGAAGCAACAGCATCAGAGGTAAACTGCAGCCGGTACTCCTCTGTTTGTCCCCTAAACGTGCATTTCCATATAAATATTGCAACACCAACTCGTTTTTTTAAGGCCATTTTACTCCAACACCGGATCCTAAAGCTTCAAATTGTTCAGCAATTTGAATCGCGAGCTCTCTGGAATACACAAAGAAAAACGTTTGAGATTAAATCACCAAAGAGCTTCTACAAAATAAGATAAGTAATCAGACGAATAAGGGACCTCGTTGGAGAGAGAACGCAGGCAAAAAAGGTATGCAGAGAATCTAATAGGACTTGCAGTATAGGAATTGCAAAAGCTCCAGTCTTCCCAGAACCCGTTTGAGCCAGACCAGTTAAGTCTTTGCCTAGAATAAAACCCAATCAAACAGTTTATAAGAATAAATACTTTCACCAAATAGAGGATGATATACAAAAGGTTCAAATAATAAAAAAGGATCAAAATACAAATAATGTTCTTTAGAAAGGTTTTACAAACAAGTATACAAATTGGAATCCTTTCGAGTGCTTCAAAGTCCAATGATTGATAAGAAAATGTATGATGCCAGCAATTTCAGAAATGAACTCTATGCCGCCAAAGGATCTCCCTCCCCCCCCCCCCCCTCTAAATTATCCACTCCAATGTATGTGGAATCACTGCCCAAAGCTCACCCCCTCCCCCTCTTAGTTTATTAGCAGCAATCTCATTATTTGCACTCTCAAAATGTCATGAAAAAACCTTCAAAGGCATGAGGAATAGTTTCAGCTTGTATTTTAGAAGGAGTTTTCCAACCCAAATTATCACAAGCCTCAATCAGTTGATCAGAAACTCCCAATTCTTTGATAGACTTCGCTTCCTCTTTGGATTCTTTCATTTAGCTGTTCTCCACAGTGGATTCTATTAAGACAGTAACTTTAAATCAACAAACTGAATCATGTTACTGAAAAGGGACTTAAAGCAAACCGAAAAGTAATCTTTCTCCCAATTTCTTTCTTTTTATTCTAGTCCATTTAATAATCCTCTTTATTTTCCAAAGACAAATAAACATTCTCTCACAAAAATCGACTCTGTATATTTCCCTTCAACTTTTCAATACTCAAAGCAGCAAATTTATTGGGAAGATTTAAAAAATGACGTATGAAGCGAAATATATTCAATATTAACTTATTGATGAAGTTTGTAACTCTCATACTTTATCAAATCCATCTATGATTATCAAATAGCTCATTCAAAGGCATTTACAATCCATTGTAAAGTTACTTTTTTTTATTTGAGAAAAAAAAATAATCCAATGTGTAGTCACCTAAGATAAGAAAGACGAATTGTACCATTTAAAGGACAAAATTTATCTCGTGTATAACTCAATAACATATTAACAAATAACAATTCACTGCAAGTCTTCATTAATCACATCCATAAACATCACGAAAAGAAAGGAAAATTAAAGCAGAAAAGGAGAAGAAGATACCTCGAAGGACGTCTAAGTACGGAATGGAGGCGGCAGTGGTGTTTTTCAATTTGTGTACTCCAACTAGAAGTTGCCCTATTTACTTTTAATTTTGCCCTTTGAAGTTGTAGGAAAGAAAATAAAAAAAAATAGAAATAGATTCAGATTTGGGTTCGAACAATAGCAAATGGACTATATATTTTCCTTTCAAAATATAGAGTAATAATTTTGGTGTTAACGAGAGTGTCAATAGATATTTAAAAATTAACTAAATCGTACCCTATTGAATTGATTTTTAGGTTTTTTTTTAATAAAAGTATATATTTTTTATATAAATTTATAATTGTACCGTTAATTAGGTTGAGTTTTATTTGGGAAAATGCATAAGTAACTCCTGACCTATACCCGGATTTTCAGCTACACACTTTATCTTTGCGAGAATCCTACTACCCCCTTAACTTTTTTTAAATGGAATAAATACCACCCTAAAACTAGACAACCAAACTCTTGGCAAGTGGTGAACTACACGCGCTGCCACATGTATATTTAGTACTTTTTTTATTCTTTCTTCTTTTTCTTATCCTTTTTTCTTATTTATTATTATTCTCATTTTTTTGTTATTTTATTCTCTTTCTTTTTGTTTTGGTCACCGATGGCATAAAATGGTGGTCGTCGGAATTTCAAGGACTCCATTTTTTCCGGCGAAATATTTTTTTCCGACGACAGATTTTTGTCTCGATCTAAGTGTGTTTTGTTTTATATATATAAAAAATAATTCTTGAAAGTGTAATTTATGTGTGTGAGTGTCACGACCCAAAATTCAACTAGTTGTGATGGCACCTAACCCAACCCGCTAGGTAAGCCAACTTTTAATTATCCAATTTCAATAATAATTATTAAAGCAATTTAAGTGAATAATGATCTTAATCTTATACAATCTCCAAGAACTGGTAGTACAAATCATGAGCTTCTATGAATAGAGTACACAAAGCGAAAATGAAATAAATACATAGTCTGTTTGAATAATACATAAACAGAGCTTTTATAAATCTAAGGCTACCCTGAACTGGCAGCTACAACAGGAACGCAGGTACATCTTCAAGTCCCCCAACCATCAAACAGAGCAACAACAACAGCCAACATCTGTATGCAATATGCAGAAGTGTAGTATCAGTACAACCGGCCCTATGTACTGAGTAAGTAACAAACCTAGTTGTAGGTTGAAAGTAGTGACGAGCTTCTACCAAGGTCGGGTCTAAAACCAATAGTCCACAATAGTCTATAACAACATAAAGCAAATAATACCAGAAGTAACTCAGAGATAAAATGCTCCACAAAATCATGATTTCAAATAATAGTTCTTCCTTTCAAGTACATCAGTAAAAACCCAAATCGTTTGGCGAAATTGCCAAAAATATGAATAGTTTGAAAACAATAAATTTCTCCTAAATCTTTTCAATAATAAATAAGATGTTTTATTTTCCTTCCGGATAACTCGTGTAAAATAAATGCATCACTATGCCCATCTGTCAAAAATATGTGAGAAATCATGAATGATGTGATGTTGTACAGCATGAGAAAAATACATCTCTATGCATGTATGTCATGTGTGCATGCCAATGCGATGCAACTCAGTGATAAAATCATAAACAGCCCCAAGGGTAGAACATCACTCATATACCGCCCCTCGGGCAAACCTCACAGTCACTCATGCCACTCGGGAAAACCTCACAGTCACTCATGCCACTCGAGCATACCTCACAATCACAACTCACGTGCTGCATAGATAACTCACGTGCCATAATAAGCCAATAAGGCCTGCTGCAGGCGGGCAGCCCCTATCCATATAATAGTAATAATATATATAAAACCAACATGGCATGCTACGACGTACAGACCGATCCCAAAAATATCCTCACAATCAGGCCCTCGGCCTCCCTCAGTCATCAATCTCTCCAGTCTCTCTCTCTCTCATGGGCTCAAAATGTCATGAGAATAGCCCAAAAATGATGATATGATGTATCAATGAATAACAATAGAGACTGAGTGTGATGACCCAAAGGGTCATCTTGTGAATTAAGACTCTATTCCGAGCTTGTTAGCCTTAAAAACCTTATTTTTACTCACCTCAATTTGCGTGCGCAATCTGGGCATAAATCCGGAAAGCCTTTATGTGGAAATTTATGAAGTAATAAATTTTGGGATTTAATATTGAGTTTTAGTTGACTATGGTCAATGTTTTGAGTAAATGAACCCGGATCCATATTTCGACGATCCCGGAAGGTCTGTAGTAAAATATGGGACTTGGGCGTATGTCCGGAATCGAATTCCGAGGTCCCTAGCTCGAGAAATGCATTTTTGATGAAAATTGTAAGACTGAAATTCTATGGATTTAAAGAAATTGATTAATGTTTGATCTCGTTGATATCGGGCCCGTATTTTAGTTCCGGAGCCCGGTACAGGTTTAATATAATATATAAGTCATGTTTGTGAAATTTGGTAGAAATCGGAGTTGGTTTGACGTGATTCGGACGTCCAATTGAGAAGATAGTAGTTTTGATATGTTCTTGAGGAATTCATGAGTTTTGGTGATAAATCCATAGTTTTAGGTGTTATTTTTGTGATTTGATCGCACGAGCAAGTTCGTATGATATTTTTAGACTTGCGTACATGTTTGGCTTGGAGCCCCGAGGGCTAGGGTGAGTTTCGGGTAGGCTATAGAGTGATTTTGGAACTTAAAAATTTGCTGGTGTAACTGGTGTCTGTAGCAGGCCTCTGATCTCACAATTGCGAGATCAGGCTTCGCAAATGCGAACCAAGCAGGTATGGTAATTGCGAGGTTTTTATCACAATTGCGAAGAAAGCCTAGGCCAGCAGTTCTCGCAATTGCGAAGGAGGCCTGGGAAAGGGCATGTTCGCAAATGCGAACTTCTACCCGCAATTGTGATGGGCCAATGTATATATCTAATCATAAAGTTGATTCCTTTAGCGATAATTGATGATATTAAACTAATTATGATTAGATACGAGTGGGTTGGAGGTGAATTCTAAAGGGAAAGCGGTACTTGAGCAGTGAGTGGCATGCAAAATTGAGGTAAGTGTTGTGTCTAAATTGATGTCGTGCATGATTTTTTTATATTGTGAGGAAGAGTGTAAAGCACGAAGGGTGATGCCGTGCGTGATTTATTTATATGGTGAGTAAGAGTATAAAGCACGAAGGATGATGTCGTGCATGAATTATTTATATTGTGAGGAAGAGAGTAAAAGCACGAAGGGTGATGCCGTGTAGTCTTATTTATTATTTGGTGAGGTTGAGAGTAAAAGCACGAAGGGTGATGCCGTGCAGTATTCCTTGCTATTTTAATTGCTCAATTCGTTTACGGATTTTCGGTTTAATTCTGTCTTTTTATTATTCTCACTCTTTATGTTGTATTCCCCAACTGCATGTTCCCCTGCCATTATTTCTGCGTTATTACTTTATTTACTATTGTTGCCACTAGCATGATTATACTATTCAGGTTATATGTGGGTGTCTTGTCCTATCCTCGTCACTACTTCGCCGAGGTTAGGCTTGACACTTACCAGTACATGGGGTCGGTTGTACTGATGCTGCACTCTGTACTTTCTGTGCAGACTTTGATACCGGTTTGGGTTGATCGAGATTTTGCTATTCGTCCGTTGTCCGGAGACTCAAGGTAGATATGTTGGCATTCACATACCATGAAGTCCCTGCCTATCTTTTCTGTTCTACTGTTTCTTTCATTCAGACAGTTGTATTTCTTTCAGATTATTACTTGTAGTAAATTCTAGAATGCTCGTGAATTGTGACTCCAGATCCAGGTGGTAGTAATTAATACAATTTTATGATATCCCGCACTTATTATATTTCATCTTAGTTAATTATTGTTAATTACTGAATAGAAATAAGGAATTGGTTAATGATTCTCTAACGTTGGCTTGCCTAGCAAGTGAAATGTTAGGCGCCATCACGGTCCCGTCGGTGGGAAATTTTGGGTCGTGACACTCACCATATCATAAATACCTCTATAAATACCATAACCAAAAATTTTCAATTTAAAACAAATAATTCACAACAATATGACCTCTGCGGGTCCAAAAATACTGGCACATAGCCTCAATATAATTTTTAATATGTTTTTCAGCCCAATTTCTTTAACACATAAAACCGCATGGAAAATGCCAAGATTATTTAACTTCAAAATTTCACATAAACAATTATGTCACAATTTCTATAGTGCACGCTCACACGCCCATCACCTAGCATGTGCGTCAACTCCCAACAAATTCACGAAATACATATATTCGGGGTTCATACCCTCAACCCCAAGATTAGAAGAGTTACTTATCTCGAACATGCCAAATCCAATGCCGAGCAAGCTAAACAATGCTCCAGAAGTTCCATTATGCGCGTATCAACTTCCAAACGGCTCGAATCTAGTCACAATTAATTTGATTCACTCCACACAATTTATAGGAATTAATTCCATATCAAAATGCTAATATTTTTCACAAAATCCGAAATTTCGCCCTAAATATCACCCGTGGGGCTCACGTCTCGGAATTCGAAGAAACTCACAAAATACAACAACCCATCCAATTACAATCTTAACCATACTAATTTCACTATATTCCGACTCCGAATCAATATTCAAACTTGAAAAATTCATTTTGTGACATTATAGAAATTTCCTTCTATTTCTCTTGAAGATTCAATAATCTTACACCAAAAATGAAGATTAATTCATAAAATATAACTACAAGGGAATTAAGAATACTTACCCCAAGTTATGTGGAAAACTTCCTCTCCAAAATCGCCCAAACCGTGCTCCAAAATTCGAAAATGGGTGAAAATGTCGAACCCTCGAACTTAAAGGATTCTGCCTAGTCGAAGATTTGCGCACCTGCGCCTCCGCTTGTGCGAGCAAAATGTCGCATTTGGTGACTTCACTCTCCTGCCCAGTTTCCGCTTCTGCGCACGTTCGTCCGCATATGCGCTCACGCACGTGCGGAAATTTCCCACGCACCCGCAACCAATGCCTCACAGCCCTCTGCCCGCATCTGCGCTCCTTCTCTCGCAAGTTCGATTCTGTAACTGCGAAGCTCCTTCCGCACCTGCGCACCTCGCTTCAGCGCATCCATACTCTCATTTGCGAACTCGCACCTGCGAGTACTTTTCCGCAGGTGCGATTACACCAGAAGGCTTCAGTTCCAGCAGTCTTCCAAATTCAAAAATCAATTCGTTAACCATCTGAAACGCACCCGAGCCCCTCGAGACCCTGTCCGAACATACCAACAAGTCCCATAACATAACGCGGACCTACTCGAAGCCTCAAATCACACCTAATAACATCGAAACGACAAATTACACCTCTATTCAAAATCAACAAACTTGAACTTGTAAATTCTACATCTTGTGCTAAAACACATCAAATCAATCCGGAATGACTTCAAATTTTGCACACAAGTCACATTTCACATTAGGGCCCTATTCCAATTTTCAGAATCGGATTCCGACCCTGATATCAGAAAGTCAATCCCTTGATCTTTCGGCATTTCAAGCCTAATTCCACTATGGACATCCAAATAATTTTTTCGGACACGCTCCTAAGTTTGAAATCACCATACAGAGCTATTGGAATCATCAAAATTAAATTTCGAGGTTGTTTACTCATAAGTCAATATCCGGTCAGCTATTTCAACTTAAGCTTCCAACATGAAAATTCATCCTTCCAAGCTAACTCCGAAATACCTTAAAACCAAAACCGACAATTAACACAAGTCATAATACCTCGTAGGAAGTTATTCAAGACTTCAAATAGTTGAAAGGAGCGTAAATGCTAAAAACGACCGGTCGGGTCGTTACAATCTCCCCCACTTAAATATACGTTCATCCTCGAACAAGCCCATACAACGCCAACCATAAAATTACCCCAAATCATCCGCTAAGCTCGCAATCATTATCTTGACGCTCAATTCAACTTTCTCAGCCAGATTCAAATTCAACTCTCCACACATACACCCCACTGGCAGAAAAGAAACCCCCCACTCACATTATAAGGAACACACCTACGTAGATTACTTTTCAGGAGATAACCCATCTCCCTAGCCTCAAATTGGCATCTTGTTAGATCTTTTCACAGTCACCATTACTATGCAATCACTTAGTCTATCTGAGTCCAAACTCATTAACCAGACATGAGAATTTAATTTGTCCCAAAATTTAACAACGTGAAAGACCCTTCGAAACATTCACACTCGAGACTGTACGTCACATCGAAATGAAAATCAAGCACCCAATGGCCTTTCCTTTACATTTCAAGGAAACATTCCTCGTCATGTTCAAATCATCTTAGCATATCCCGCGGTCACATCATACCCATCACACCGTCATCCCACCGCATATCAAGCCACAAATTTTATTATAGGGTCATTACCGGTCATATGAGTCCAATTGTACAAGTTACAACTAAAGCTAACGAGCTCAAGCTACGGTCTAACCATGGCTTCAAGTCCTCCAGACTGGCCCATCACCAAAATATATAATACACATCTCGAATCTCGTTTATAGAATCACAAGCCGGCGATGCACAGCTGATACTGAGAGCTCATGTGCTCATACGAATACGTGGAAGGAATTCAAAGAGTTTATGTCTCAAGCTGAATCAATCTCGCACGATAAGAAAAGTAAGATGGGAAGTATATATACTAAATGCCCTGTAGCCTCTTGAAGATAAGTATGGACGTCATCAAACCGATCCGCAAGACTCTACTAGACACTTGCTCATGACTTGTAGAACCTATGAACCTAAAGCTCTGATACCACCTTGTCACGACCCAAAATCCAACTAGTCATGATGGTACCTAACCCAACCCGCTAGGTAAGCCAACTTTCAATTATCTAATTTCAATAATAATTATTAAAGCAATTTAAGTGAATAATGATCTTAATCTTATACAATCCCCAAGAACTGGTAGTACAAATCATGAGCTTCTAAGAATAGAGAATACAAAGCGGAAATGAAATAAATACATAGTTTGTTTGAATAATATATAAACAGAGCTTTTATAAATCTAAGGCTACCCTGAACAAGAGGCAACTACAACAGGAACGCAGGTACATCTTCAAGTACCGTAACTATCGAGCACAGCAATAACATCAGCCAACATCTGCACGCAATGTGCAAAAGTGTAGTATCAGTACAACCGACCTCATATACTGAGTAAGTAACAAACCTAGCCGTAGGTTAAAAGTAGTGATGAGCTTCTACCAAGGCCGAGTCCAAAACCAATAGTCCACAACAGTCCATAACAACATAAAGCAAATAATACCTGAAGTAACTCAGAGATAAAATGCTCTAAAAAATCATGATTTCAAAATAATAGTTCTTCCTTTCAAGTACATCAGTGAAAACCCAAATCGTTTGCCGAAATTGCCAAAAATATGAATAGTTTGAAAACAATAAATCACTTGTGGCACTCGGACAAACCTCACAGTCACTCATGCCACTCGGGCATACCTCACAATCACTCTTGCCACTCGGGCATACCTCACAATCACTCTTGCCACTAGGGCATACCTCACAATCACTCTTGCCACTCGGGCATACCTCACAATCACTCATGCCTCACAGTCACTCAGCACTCGGCATCGGCACTCGCACTCAGTAGGTACATGCACTCACTGGGGGTGTGTACAGACTCCGGAGGGGCCCCTACAGTGCAAGCGCTATAATCTGCACGGACAACTCACGTGCCATAATAAGCCAATAAGGCCTGCTGCAGGCAGACAGTCTCGATCCATATAATAGTAATAATATATATAAAGCCAACATGGCCTGTTGCGGCGTGCAGCCCGATCCCAAAAATATCCTCACAATCAGGCCCTTGGCCTCCCTCAGTCATCAATCTCTCCAGTCTCTCTCTCTTAAGCTCAAAATGTCATGAGAATAGCCCAAAAATGATGATATGATGTATCAATGAATAACAAGAGAGACTGAGATATGATATGTAATGAAATGAATATGACTGAGTATAAATTTTCAATTTAAAACAAATAATTCACAATAATATGACCTCTGCGCCTGCCACATAGCCTCAACATAATTTTTAATATGTTTTTCAGTTCAATTTCTTTAACACATAAAACCGCATGGAAAATGCCAAGATTATTTAACTACAAAATTTCACATAAACAATTATGTCACAATTTCTATAGTGCACGCTCACATGCCTGTCACCTAGCATGTACGTCACCTCCCAACAAATTCACGAAATACATATATTCAGGGTTCATACCCTCAACTCCAAGATTAGAAGAGTTACTTACCTCGAACAAGCCAAATCCAATATCGAGCAAGCTAAACAATGCTCCAAAAGTTCCATTATTCACGTATCAACTTCCAAATGGCTCGGATCTAGTCACAATTAATTTGATTCCGTCCGCACAATTTATAGGAATTAATATCATATCAAAATGCTAATATTTTTCACAAAATCCGAAATTATGTCCCAAAACTCACCAGTGGGGTCCACGTCTCGGAATACGACGAAACTCACAAAATACGATAACTCATCTAATTACAAGTTCAACCATACTAATTTCACTAAATTCCGACTCCGAATCGATATTCAAACTTGAAAAAATTATTTTGTGACATTATAGAAATTTTCTTCAATTTCTCTTGAAGATTCAATAATCTTACACCAAAAATGAAGATTACTTCATGAAATATAACCACAAAAGAGTTAAGAACACTTACCCCAAGTTGTGTGGAAAAATTCCTTTCTAAAATTGCCCAAACCGTGCTCCAAAATTCGAAAATGGGTGAAAATATCGAACCCTCGAACTTAAAGGATTCTGCCCAGTCGATCCGCACCTGCGCCTCTGCTTGTGCGAGCAAAACGTCGCATTTGCGGACTTCACTCGCCTGCCCAGTTTCCGCTTCTGCGCGCATTCGTCCGCATATGCGCTCGCGTAGGTGCGGAATTTTCCCTCGCACCTGCGACCAATACCTCACAGCCCTCTGCCCACATCTGCGCTCCTTCTCGCGCAGATGCGATTCCGCACCTGCGAACCTCCTTCCGCACCTGCGCACATTGCTTCAGCGCATCCATACTCGCATTTGCAAACTCGCACCTGCGAGTACTTTTCTGCATGTGCGATTACACCAGAAGGCTTCAGTTCAGCAGTCTTCCAAATTCAAAAAATCAATCTGTGAACCATTTGAAACGCACACGAGTCCCTCGGGACCCTGTCCGAACATACAAACAAGTACCATAACATAACACGGACCTACTCGAGGCCTCAAATCACACCTAACAACATCAAAACGACGAATTACACTATTATTCAAAATCAACGAACTTGAACTTTCAAATTATACATCTTGTGCCGAAACACATCAAATCAATCTGGAATGACTTCAAATTTTGCACACAAGTCACATTTCACATTACGGATCTATTCCAATCTCCAGAATTGGATTCCGACCCCGATATCAAAAAGTCAACCCCCCTGTCAAATTTCTCAAAAATTCATCTTTAGGCATTTCAAGCCTAATTCCACTACAGACATCCAAATATTTTTTTCGGACATGCTCCTAAGTCTGAAACCACCATATCTAGCTATTAGAATCATCAAAATTAAATTCTGAAGTCATTTACTCATAAGTCAATATCTGGTTAACTATTTCAACTTAAGTTTCCAACATGAAAATTCATCCTTCCAAGCTAACTCCGAAATACCTTAAAACCAAAACCGATAATTCACACAAGTCATAATACCTCGTAGGAATTATTCAAGACTTCAAATAGTTGAAAGGAGCGTAAATGCTCAAAACGACCGGTCGGGTCGTTACAAGGAGGAAAAGCAAAAGAAAAACGAATATAAGCTGAAAATGGTGGTCGGAATTTCAAAGACTCCATTTTTTTCGGTGCAAATATTGTTTTCGGCGACGGATCAAAAAACAGTGAGCTCCTCGAAAACTTTCTGGCAATTAACAATCAACAACCAAATTCTTCTTCCTCGTTCTCTTCAAAATGCTGGTTCAACAAATAAAACTTAAAGAATAAAATCTGCACTCGATCTCGCCGAAGAATATGGAGAATGCCGGAGCTAATTTCTAGCCAAGTCTATAAGTTAAACAAATGGAGGAAAGAAAAGGAAAAGAGAAAGAAAACCAAGAGAAAAGAAAAATAGGAAAATAGTATTTTATAAAAATAAAATTTCAACTTTCTTTGTCTTTCTTACTCTCCCAAAAAAAGTGACATACACTCTCTTCTTCCACATCACCACTAAGGGTGTATTAATTCCATTTAAAAGAGTTTAGGGGGTAATAGGATTCCCGCAAGGATAAAGTGTATAGTTGAAAATTCGAGTATAGGTCAGAGGGGTATTTATGCATTTTTTTCTTTTTATATTATGAAAATAAACCGAAAAATATCGAACCGTACCGAATAAATTTACATGTGAAAAATATATTTATATATTAAATTTAAAAATAATAAAGCATTAAGTTTTTCCTTGTGCCTCAGAATTATGAGGACAATTACGAGTCAACAAGTAATTAAACTCAAAATCCTAATTCCCAAACCTATTATGTTATTCCTACTGAAACTAAATTATTTCCAGCATATTCACTAGCAAGACACAAGATAATCTAGCAATTATGACTATCAAACTATAATGTATTGAATATGTTTCCTTTCGTATGATTTAAATTCATATTTTCAAATATTTAATCTTCTATAGACTTTATTCTTGAGTCCAAGCTTGCTTAATATCTTTCCACCCGTGTGATTTATATTTTATTTATCTTTGCTTAGTTTCTTTTACGTTGCTGTAGAATAGTTGATGGATCTATACTTTAATCATCTTTGATGTGTTCTTAATTCATCACTCTTTAAACAGTAAAAATATTTAGAGAGTTTGCTAAGTCATATAAAAGTACGTATGTTATTGGATTCTACTAGTGACTTTTATAAGACATTGAAAAAATAAATCGAAATTAACCAAACCGTACCGATACCGAAGAGAAACCGACATGATTGATATGATTTCGAAAAGTCTAATTTTGGCTATATGTAATAGAATAACTGAAAAATTGGTACGGTACAAATTTAATAAAATAACTGACCGAACCGAACCATTGACACTCCTAGTCTTAACCTTGTTTCATATACGTTAATCACATGATCTATTAATACAAAAATAAGAATATTTAAACATAATCACTTGTTTTCAAATACCTTACATGTAGAAGTTAAGATAACTTGGGAGATTACACAAATTAAAAAATAAATTGTAATGAGCTCCAAAATTAAATGACTCGAAGTAGTTAAAAGAAATAACATCTTATGCCAACTTAGGATTTGGATGGAAGAAACTAATCCTACAAAGATCTATTGTATTATTTTACATATCTCTTGTGTTACTTTTTTAGTCATCTCTTGTGAAAAGAGTTATATAACTTAAATATTGTTTGTAATTAGAAAATCAAATATACCTAAAAATTAGAGAACATGTTTGGCTTAGCTAATTGAAAGTACGGAAAAGGACCATAAATTCCCCTAAGGTATTGAAAATGGCTTAAATATTCTCCCCTTCCACCTAGACCATAAATATCCTAATGTTACTTTTTGTCTTAAAAATGCCCTTTACACTAACTACTGACTTGTTGACCATGTGAGGTTTTGTAAAAATAGATATGGCACTATTTTATTGGTTCATATTTAAAAATAATTTTTTTTAGATCCATATCTATCCTAAATATTTAACCCGCATTATAACTTCAATCTCCAACTATTTCTCCTCCAAATCAACAAATCGTATGTATCTCTTTATTTTTCTCCCAACTCTTTCTCATTAGACCCATCAATCTCTTTTACCACAATCAACATTCTTAGAACAAGTTCTTTTATTCTTTTGCTTGGGTCTTCTCCAGAACCCCAGAAGTTGATTAGTTATACACTTAGTATATTAGACATGGCTAATTTCTAGTTATAGATTTTTTCCGTTTCTTTTTATAAATTGAAAATTTGAGTGTATATAAAGATAAATTCTATTTTCCTTTTCTTGTCTAAAATGACAAAAACATCATGTGATGAAAATTACAAACTATGACGACATGGAGAGAGATTTGGGGCAACAACCCTACTACTCGTAATCATAAAAATTGAACCAGAAGAGAGGAAACTTAAACGAATAAATTTATGCAAACCTTTTTTTCCTGAGGCAAAACTCTAGCTCTTGAATCCAATATCAATGATCTCAATTAGCTAGCATATAAGTAAGTGGCAAAAATGAATAAATTGGAAGATATCAATCGTTCTTCTTCTTCTTCAACGACCAGGTATTCAAGAATGACTTACAACAATAAAAACTAGAGCATCGGTAAATATCAGAAAGTATTATAGACATATTGCTCTTCTTACTTTTCATTCGTGTTCCACATGAATATGACATACTATAACATTAGTCTTTTCGTTTGCTTTCAGCTTTAGATCGAGCTAAACCTTATTAGATCGAGAAATTGCAAATTCCAGTTCCTGGTTTGAGTTTGAGCTCGACATTTTTGTCCAGGGTATAATTTCCTCACCTTTCACGAATACAAATACAAGTTAACTCTGAAAACTTAGGAAGGCTTGTAGCATAAGAATTTTCTGCATATGTAACAATTGAATCCGGAAACAATAGATATTAGAATGATATGCATAGAGTATACAGAAGTACAAAACAGTCCTTTTAAGCTTCAAGCCTACCAAAAAATTAGCGTATTCCCTTGTAACAACCCGGTCAGTCATTTTGATAATTTAAGTCCCGTTCGGTGGTATAAGGCCCTGCGCAACTTCATATTATGTGTATTGACTTGCGTGCGTGGTTGAATTCAGTTACCGGATGATTCAGAGTGATTTGGGACACTTACACCCTAAAATGGAAGTTTAAGTCTTAGGATTTTGACCGTAGTCGGAACTGTGTGAAGACGACTCCGGAATGGAGTTCCGGTGGTTCCTTTAGCTCCGTTGGGTGATTTTGTGTAATGACCTAGACGGCCGTTTTGAGAATTTAAGTCCCGTTCGGAGGCATAAGGACCTGAGCAGCTTCGTAATATGTGTATTGACTGCGTGCGTGGTTGAATTCAGTTACCGGATAATTTGAAGTGATTTGGGACACTTAGCCCCTAAAACGGAAACTTAAGTCTTAGGATTTTGACCGTAGTCAGAACTATGTGAAGACGACTTCGGAATAGAGTTTTATCGGTTTCGTTAGCTCCACTGGGTGATTTTAGACTTAGGTGCGTGTCCGGACTGTGAATCTTAGGTCTGTAGCTGATTTAGGCTTGAAATGGTGAAAGTTAAATTCTTGGAGATTTGCACCGGAAGTGGACTTTTTGATATCGGGGTCGGAATGCGATTCCGAGAATTGGAACAGCTCCGTTATTTTATTTGGGACTTGCCTACAAAATTTGACGTCATTCCGGGCTGATCTGATAGGCTTCGGCACGGGTTTTAGAAGTTGAAAGATTTGAAAATTTATAAGTTCGATTCATCGTGCGATTCGTAGTTTCGACGTTGTTTGATGTGATTTGAGACCTCGAACGAGTCCGTATTAGGGTATGGAACTTGTTGGTATGCTTAGAAGAGGTCCTGAGGGCCTCGGGTGTGTTTCGGATGCTGAACGGAATGATATTAGACTTAGGAAAATCTGGTGCCTTTGCTAGTTCTGGTGTTTCGCACCTGTGGAAGGGAGGCCGCAGGTGCGGAGGGAGTGCGCAGATGCGGAACTGGTGGGGCTGGTGATGGAGCGCAGGTGCGCAAGTTTGACCGCGCCTGCGAGAGCCCGCAGGTGCGAAGCGTGGGCGCAGGTCCGGAGCCTGGCTGCTTTAACGAAATACGCAGATGCGCCGTTTGGACCACATGTGCGGTATCCGCAGGTGCGAGGATCGCTGGGCAGAAAAGGAGATTTCGAGGGTTTGAAATTTCATAACACAAAATTCGATTTAGAGCTCGGTGGGAGATGACTTCTCGAGGGATTTTAAAGGAGAACTATTGGGTAACTAATTCTAACGCTATTTTGATCATAATACATTAATATATAGTAGTTTTCTCCATTTAATTTCGGATGTTTTGGGGTTGAAATTGGGAAATATTGGAAGAACTTCTTCAATAAAGATTTCAAGTTTTGAAAGGGGATTTGTGGTCGAATTTGAGTAATTCTTATATGGTTGGACTCGTGAGTGAATGGGTGTTCGTATTTTGTGATTATTACTTGATACCGAGATGTGGGCCCGGGTCGACTTTTTAGGATGGATTTCGGAATTTTTACTAAAATCTTGATTTCTTTAATTTGATTAGCCTAATATAGTTGTATTTATGATAGGTAATTGTTTTGGGTAGATTTGGGCCATTCGGAGTCGGATATTCATGGGAAAGGCATTGTGACCGATTGTTTGAGCTTGGTTCTAGGTAAGTATTTTGCCTAACTTTATTTGGGGGATTTTTCCCTTAGGATTTGAGTCTTCTATGTTGATTGTAGTCCATGTACGCGAGGTGACGAGTGCGTGCTCGGACTTATTTGTGAAAAGTTGGCCTTTTAGGATTCTTAGGTCCTTATATTTACCTAGTATGAAGTTGTTCTTGATATGATTTAAGTTTCTATTTACTAGTTTCACCTCTACATGCTTTAATTGGAATTAATTATTTTCAGGATTTACTCGTATTGCCTATCTGACTCTTATTTGACTTAACTGGAGATTTTACCTCCTATATTGACGTGCTATCTTTTCATAACTGCTTATCTTTATTTGGAATTATTATTATATCATCCTATAATTTGTTCAGTCTTAATTGAGGTTATGATTATCTTTCCGCTGCTTATCCTTAACTGAATTGTTGAATATCCTTCGAAATTTCCTCAACCTTAAAAGAAGTTTTAGATATCCTACATCTTAGTCGACTTGTTTTATTTGGATTTATTTGACTCGTGTTAGCTTCCCTGTTGTTGAAATGTATATTGTGGGATCGTTGCTACATATTAGTTTTTCCTTGTTGAGCTGATCTCTTTACGCCTAACGTTCTTTACTGTGGTTATTCCTTGCGAATTGGTTCTACCGTTTCTTTTGATTTAAAGTTCTTGAATTGATTTACTTGTCGTACTTTGTATTATTGCCATTGTTGTTGTTGTACTTGTTGTGGTGATGCACGAGGTTTCTTCCGTGCGGTTGTTATTATTGTGATGCACGAGGTTTCTGCCGTGCGATTGTTGTTATGGGGTTGCACGAGGTTTCTGTCGTGCTATTGTTACTATTGATATTTGCACATGCGGCATGACAAGGCGGGATATGTGTATATATATATATGTGGGGGGGAGGGGGTTGCGCATGTGGCGAGACAAGGTAGGAACATTGTTATGCACAAGTGGCGAGACAAAGCGGGCATTTATGTTACTATTGCACACGTGGCGAGACAAGGTGGGTTGTGTCAGGGATTGATTTGTGATGACTTATGGCCTGGGAGCATTCTTGTTGTTGATATTTGTGTAGTGGTATACGTACGTGTATGAGCTTAATCTTGTGAAAGCTGTGAGACAATATTCTACGTGATGTTTGTTCTTTTCTTTCCTTATGCTTATTTGCTGATATGGACTATGGTAGGACACTTGCACAAGCATACACGTAGTTAAGCACTCTTATCGGATAAGAGGTGTTTTTGATTTTATTGAGCATAGATTCTCACCCTTGTTTACTTGCCTTCTATGTGAGAATGGCTCTATTGGCATGTGAGTCGTCAGTGCGATTATGAGGTGTTCTGAGGGCACAGGATGCCAAGTGTTAGGGTTCAGGTATTGAGACCCGTGGGTTGTGATTTGTCCGAGGTTCGGTACCTTGTGGAGTTATTGGCTAAAACTTGATGTAAAAGCGGTTGTAATTTCTGGGTTATTACTTGTCCTTGCTGTATTTGTGATTTCGGATTTAGTTTGTGTTCCATTCACTTTGTCTGTGTCATTTCCATGATATTCCGCTGATACTTGTTGTTTCCTTCCTTAATGCCATTACTGTATTGTTAGTCATATTGCATAGTCCTTATATAGACATCATACTCCTGTTGTTCATATACTTGTACCCGTTTAGTTTATTAGACCAGTGGGTGTCTTGACTGTTCCTCGTCACTACTCCACCGAGGTTAGTCTTGATACTTTTTGGGCACCGCTGTGGTGTGCTCATGCTACTCTTCTGCACATTTTTGTGCAGATCCAGGTATTTGTTCGTTAGCTAGCAGTGTGGACTATTGCTGTGGAGACTCAAGGTTAACTTGCCGCTGCGTTCGCAGGCTTCAGAGTCACCTTCAAGTTTTTGTTTTGCACTGTTTATTCTTATTTCTGGACAGTTGTATTTAGAAGTTTTCTAGCAAATACTCTGTAGAGCTTATGACTTCTACTACCTGGTTTTGGGAATTGTAAGAGATTTCTATTTAACTTGTTAGATGTTATTTAAATAATGTCCTTTCAATTAATGTTAGGCTTACCTAGTCCCTAAGACTAGGTGCGATCACGATACCAAACAGAGGAAATATATTGGGTCGTGACAAGTTGGTATCAGAGCTCTAGGTTCATAGGTGCTACGAGTCATAAGCGAGTTTAGTAATGTCTTGTGGATCAGTACAGAGATGCTTGTACTTATCTTCGAGAGGCTACGAAACTATTAGGACAATCTCACTTCTTTCATCTCTATCGTGCGAGTTCATTGATCTCGAAGTTTGAACTTTTATCATTCTATTCTCTAACAGATGGTGAGGACACGAGCTGCAGTTGCTGATAATGTTACCCCCGGAGCAGATGTCACTAGGGGCAGAGGCAGAGGCCGACGAGGAGCACGTACTGCAGCTAGAGCACATACAAGAGCAGTAGTTGAGGAGCCACCAGTAGCTCCAGTTGGGGGCAGGTACCGGAGGTGCCTGTTGTTACCCCCGGACTTCAGGAGACCTTAGCACAGTTCTTGAGCATGTTTGGTACATTGGCTCAGGCGGGGTTGATTCCGGTTGCACCATCTACTTCACAGACCGGGGGAGGAACCCAGACTCCCGCCGCCCACACCCCAAAGCAGCGAGTTCCTGTTGGTCAGGTTCCAGGTGTCATGGCGACATATCCTATGGTTCCAGTTCAGCCCATGGTCAGGGCAGCAGCATCTGAGGAAGAGCAGCTTAGACTTGTAAGGTTCAAGAAATATGACCCTCCTACATTCAGTGGTTTGTCTTCAGAGAGTGCACATGATTGTTTGGAGGAGTGTCACCGCATTATCCAAACTATGGGTATTGTGGAGATGAGCGGGGTTGCTTTTACTACGTTCCAGCTCAGGGGAGCGGCTTATCAGTGGTGGCGGGCATATGAGTTGTGTAGCCCAGCCGAGTTAGCTTCACTTACATGGGTTTAGTTTTCAGAGATGTTCCTGAGAGAGCTTGTACCTCAATCCCTTCGAGATGCATGGCGCATGGAGTTTGAACAGCTGCGCCAGGGCACTATGTCAGTGTCAGAGTATGCCGTGAGATTCAGTGATTTGGCCAGGCATGCACCTTCTTTGGTCGCCACAGTTAGAGAGCGTGCCCCTAGATTCATTGAGGGACTCAGGCATGATATTCGGTTCAGCATGGCTCGAGAGTTAGAGTCAGATGTTACGCTTCAGCAGGTGGTAGGGATCGCCCGCCGTGTAGAGGGCATGTGGGATCAGGAGAGAGAGGACATGCAGGGCCATGAGAGAGAGTACAGGCGAGATCAGGAGAGAGAGAGAGAGAGGACAAGGAGGTGAGGAGGCCTCGTAGACCAGAGAGATCTACTGGTCCTTATTTTGGAGGCAGGGTACGACATGTTAGAGGTTTTGTGGGTCAGCCAGTTCAGTTTGCACTTCAGGCTTTGCATAGTGTTTTAGGTTCTCATGGGTCTCAGAGTACCCGTACCGCACAGTTCCCACAGCCACGTCAGCAGAGAGGTTTCTTCGAGTGTGGAGATACTAGCCATAGGGTGAGAGATTCTCCTAGACTCCGGACAGGTGTGTTCAGAGGAGTATTCAGGCGAGTAGAGGGCGCCCAAGAGGGGAAGGCCCGGCTCGTTGATGTGTTTCATATAGTAGGCTTGAGGCCACTGTGCTAGATGATGTCATACATGTATGCTTTTGATTTGGTACAGAGGGGCACCATTCATATTTTGATTCGGTTCTGCTTATCGGGGCGAGTTCCCCTATTTGTTGTCCTACCTATGGGTGAGTTCATGACTTAGTATTATGTTTAGGTGTTTACCCCTATTGGCAGACTCTATGAGTGGTAGCCCGTGTCTATCATTTGTTTCTATTCATTATTGAAAGTTACGAGACTAGAAGTGAATTCATGTTGTCCATTATGGTAGGTTTGATGTGATTCCTGAGTAAATTAGTTACGATTTGTGATTTGATACTCTACCGGGGTGAGGTTTTAGTAAGTGTTGTGATTTTATTTGCAGAATTGAATTAGTGGAAGACTTCCATTGGTATGATATGTATTCGACTTGTGATTCAGAGTTGAGTGTGAGACCCTCGCGATTCCATGTGATTTGATATGTTTGAGCTGGGCTGCGTGCCGCGGTGGAAGGTTATACCAGGATGAGATCCTTATGATTTTTTCATGTACTTTGATTTTTCCTTTTGAATTGATTCGTAGTATGATACTGTTAGAGAGTTGTGCATGTCGGGCTTGTTTGATATTTCCCTTATGTGTTTCTCTTTACATATTCAGTCATTTTCATTCTGTGCTTCTCGAATTATAGCTTGCGGGGTGTGTGCCCGGTGGTGTTAGTTGTGACTTGTTGATTCGGGTTTATAGTTAAGAGGTCTTCATGTTTCTTGCATCGTTTTCAGTGTTGTGGAGGTTTGAACAGGGTTATAACGGATATAAGGCTAATTGCTGGTGATGGTTTTTATTACGGGCAGCTATTGTGATCAGAAATGTTATTATGGGCCTATGTGTGGTGTGTTCTATTGTGTGGTCGTACCTTGTGGGTGTAGGCCTGAGTTGTTATAGCTTGTTGAGACGGATACCAGTTATGGATTTAGAATCGGGTCTTTTGAAGATAAATGGAAGGAGAGAATTTTTACTCTAAGGCTGATCGGTGTTGATAGAAAGGGATAAATTACAGTTGGGATGGTGTCATTAGGCTTATGTGGATTGGGGTGACGTGGGGTCTACCGCAGGTGTATGTTGGATATGTACTTTCAAAGATTTGAAGATTTGAGTCGATTCATAGCACGTTCGAGGAAGAACGTTTGTTTAAGAGGGGAAGGATGTAACGACCCGGATGGTCATTTTAAGAATTTAAGTCTCGTTCGCTGGCATAAGGACCTGAGCAGCTTCATATTATGTGTATTGACTGCGTGCGTGGTTGATTCAGTTACCGGATGATTCGGAGTGACTTGGGACACTTAGCCCCTAAAATAGAAGCTTAAGTCTTAGGATTTTGACCGTAGTCGGAACTATATGAAGACAACTTTGGAATGGAGTTCCATCGGTTCTGTTAGCTTTGTTAGGTGATTTTGGACTTAGGAGCGTGTCCGGACTGTGAATCTGAGGTCTGTAGCTGATTTAGTCTTGAAATGGCGAAAGTCAAATTTTTAGAGATTTGGATCGGAAGAGGACTTTTTGATATCGGGGTCGGAATGCGATTTCGAGAGTTGGAACAGCTCTGTTATGTTATTTGGGACTTGCTAGCAAAATTTGACGTCATTTCGAGTTGATTTGATAGGTTTCGACACGGGTTTTAGAAGTTAGAAGATTTGAAAATTTATAAGTTCGATTCATGGTGCGATTCGTAGTTTTTACGTTGTTTGATGTGATTTGAGACCTCGAGCGAGTCCGTATTAGGGTATGGAACTTGTTTGTATGCTTGGACGAGGTCCCGTGGGCCTCGGGTGTGTTTCGGATGCTTAACGGAATGAAATTGGACCTAGGAAAATCTGGTGCCTTTGCTGGTTCTGGTGTTTCACATCTGTGAAAGGGAGGCCGCAGGTGCGGAGGGAGTGCACAGATGCGGAACTGGTGGGGCTAGTGATGGAGCTCTGGTGCACAAGTTTGACCGCACCTGCGACAGCCCGCAGGTTCGAAGTGTGGGCGCAGGTGCGGAGCCTAGCTGCTTTAATGAAATGCGCAGATCCGTCGTTTGGACCGCAGGTGCGGTATCCGCAGGTGCGAGGATCGCTGGGCAGAAAAGGAGATTTTGAGGGTTTGAAATTTCATAACACAAAATTCGATTTAGAGCTCGGTGGGAGACGATTTCTCGAGGGATTTTGAAGGAGAACTATTGGGTAACTAATTCTAACGCTATTTTAATCATAATACATTAATCTATAGTTGTTTTCTCAATTTAATTTTCGATTTTTGGGGTTGAAATTGGGAAATATTGGAAGAACTTCTTCAATAAAAATTTCGAGTTTTGAAAGGGGATTTGTGGTCGAATTTGAGTAATTCCTATGTGGTTGGACTCGTGAGTGAATGGGTGTTCGTATTTTATGATATTTACCCGATTCCGAGGTGTGGGCCCGGGTCGACTTTTTAGGATAGATTTCATAATTTTTACTAAAATCTTGATTTCATTAATTTGATTAGCCTAATATAGTTGTATTTATGAAATGTAATTGTTTTGGCTAGATTTGGGCCATTCGGAGTCGGATATTCGTGGGAAAGGCATTGTGACCGATTGTTTGAGCTTGGTTCGAGGTAAGTATCTTGCCTAACCTTGTGTGGGGGATTATCCTCTTAGGATTTGAGTCTTCTATGTTGATTGTAGTCCATGTAAGCGAGGTGACGAGTGCGTGCTCGGACTTATTTGTGAAAAGTTGGCCTTTTAGGATTCTTAGGTCCTTATATTTACCGAGTATGAAGTTGTTCTTGATATGATTTAAGTTCCTATTTACTAGTTTCACCTCTACATGCTTTACAACAACAACAACAACAACCCAGTATAATCCCACTAGTGGGGTCTGGGGAGGGTAGTGTGTACGCAGACCTTACCCCTACCCTGGGGTAGAGAGGCTGTTTCCAAAATGACCCTCGACATCCTTCCCTCCAAGAACTCCCCACCTTGCTCTACATGCTTTAATTGGAATTAATTATTTTCAGGATTTACTCTTATTGCCTATCTGACTCTTATTTGACTTAACTGAAGATTTTACCTCCTCTATTGTCATGCTATCTTTTCATAACTACTTATCTCTATTTGGAATTATTATTATCTCATCCTATAATTTGTCCAGTCTTAATTGAGGTTATGATTATCTTTCCGCTATTTATCCTTAACTGAATTGTTGAATATCCTTCGAAATTTACTCAACCTTAAAAGAAGTTTTAGATATCCTACATCTTAGTCGACTTGTTTTATTTGGATTTATTTGATTCATGTTAGCTTCCCTGTTGTTGAAGTGTATATTGTGGGATCGTTGCTACATATTAGTTTTCCCTCGTTGAACTGATCTCTTTATGCCTAGCATTGTTTACTGTGGTTATTCCTTGCGAGTTGGTTCTACCATTTCTTGTGATTTAAAGTTCTTGAATTGATTTACTTGTCGTATTTTGTATTATTGCCATTGTTGTTGTTGTACTTGTTGTGGTGATGCACGAGATTTCTGTCATGCGGTTGTTATTATTGTGATGCACGAGGTTTCTATCGTGCGGTCGTTGTTATGGGGTTGCACGAGGTTTCTGTCGTGCAATTGTTGCTATTGATAATTGCACATGCGGTGTGACAAGGCGGGATATGTATATATATATATATATATATATATATATTTATATTTTCACATGCAGCGTGACAAGGTGGGATATATATATGTGTGGGTTGCGCATGTGGCAAGACAAGGTGGGAACATTGTTATGCACGTGTGGCGAGACAAGGCGGGCATTTATGTTACTATTGCACACATGGCTAGACAAGGTGGGCTGTGTCAGGGATTGATTTGTGATGACTTGTGGCCTGGGGGAATTCTTGTTGTTGATATTTGTGTAGCGGTATACGTACCTGTGTGAGGTTTATCTTGTGAAAGCTATGAGATAATATTCTACGTAATGTCCGTTGTTTTTTACTTATGCTTATTTGCTGATGTGGACTATGGTAGGACACTTGCACAAGCATACACGTAGTTAAGCACTCTTATCGGATAAGAGGTGTTCTTAATTTTGTTGAGCATAGATGCTCACCCTTGTTTACTTGCCTTCTATGTGAGAATGGCTCTATTGGCACGTGAGTCGTCAGTGCGGTTATGAGGTGTTATGAGGGCACAGGATGCCAAGTGTTAGGGTTCAGGTATTGAGACTCTTGATTTGTGATTTGTCCGAGGTTCGGTACCTCGTGAAGTTGTTGGCTAAAACCTATTGTAAAAGCGATTGTAGTTGTTGGGTTATTACTTGTCCTTGCTGTATTTGTGATTTCGGATTTAGGTTATGTTCTATTCACGTTGTCTTTTGTCATTTTCATGATATTTCGCAGATACTTGTTATTTCCTTCCTTAATGACATTACTGTATTGTGAGTCATATTGCATAGTCCTTATGTAGACATCATACTCTTGTTGTTCATATACTTGTACCCGTTTAGTTTATTAGACCAGTGGGTGTCTTGACTGTTCCTCGTCATTACTCCACCGAGGTTAGTCTTGATACTTACTAGGCACCGTTGTGGTGTGCTCATGCTACTCTTCTGCACATGTTTTGTGCAGATCCAGGTATTTTTTTGTTAGCTAGTTGTGTGGACTGTTGCTGCGGAGACTCAAGGTAAACATGTCGCTGCGTTCGCAGGCTTCAGAGTCACCTTCAAGTTTTCGTTTTGCACTAATTATTCTTATTTCTGGAAAGTTGTATTTAGATGTTTTCTAGCAATCACTATGTAGAGCTTATGACTTGTACTACCGGATTTTGGGAATTGTAAGAGATTTCTATTTAACTTGTTAGATGATATTTAAATAATGTTGTTTTAATTAATGTTAGGCTTACCTAGTCCCTAAGACTAGGTGCCATCACGGTACCAAACGGAGGAAAACAAATTGGGTCGTGACATTTTGTGTCACGACCCAAAATCCCACCACAGGAGTCATGATGGCACCTAGTCTCTAAAACTAGGTAAGCCGATTTTCATTACATTTTTGAAGCCATTTTAAAAAACAAATACTAATCAAAACTAACAGCTGAACAAATATGAATACACAACCTCCCAAGACTGGTAGTACTGAGTCATGAACTCTAACTAAATACATAGAATGATCACGAGGACCGAATATATAATATTGTTTGATTACATGTTAACAGTACAATGAAATGAAAAGACTCCAAGGGACTGCGACGACCAAGCAGCTCTACCTTGAATCCTTACGAACTCTCTTTAACTCTGCTCGATTCTATTATCTTCAATACCTGGCTCTGCACAAAAATATGCAAAAGTGTAGTATGAGTATGCCACGGTCGATACCCAGTAAGTCAAGACTAACCTCAATGGAGTAGAGACGAGGTACAATCAAGACACTCACTAGTCTAATAACTTGTGCAATATAATATACAAAATAATAGGTAACAAATAACAATAGGGCAACATGAAACAACCAGTGATATGCACAGCAGACAACAAAAATATCACTAATATCGCTCAATAATTAATAAGTACAATTACACCCAATTAAATCAAGTCCTTCAAATAAATGTCTTTCACATATAATTCTTCCAAATAATTCTCTTTCAAATATAATTTTCTCAAATAATTATTTCTCAAATATAATTCTTTCAATAAATCTTTTCAAATATAATTTCCTCAAATAAATATCTTTCCAATACAATTCTTTCCTATAATACTTTCTAAGTAAAAATCCTTCCAAATAAATATTTTGAATATAATTCTTTCAAATAAAAAGTCACCATGTGACACCTCATTTCATAATCATAAAAATACGGGTCTCAACCCATTTTCATATATTTCGTAAAAACGGGTCTCAGCCCATTTTCATATTTCCACGGCACCTCGTGCCCATAATTAAATCATCGTATTTCCCTGGCACCTCGTGCCCTCATTTCATATCATAATTGCATGGACAATTCACGTGCCAATTATCATTATCATTTCATCACAGCACCTCGTACCCACATTTCATATCACAACTGCACGGACAATTCACGTGCCAAATATTCTCATTTTTACTCACGGCACCTCGTGCCCACATTTCATTTTATAATCCGCCTGGCAATAGCCATAGGCTCTCAATTTCAACATAAATGATATTGTTATCAATTTACCAACAACAAGACAAGTTGCACAAGGTATAAAAATAAACGCAAGAAAATCATAACATTACATAAAAATTATCAACACCACAATCCCACATCATCACATATCGTCCCTGACAATAGCCACCCTTATCGCTCCTATTGCCACCCTTATCACTCCTATATCCACCCTTATCCCTCCGCCCAGAAAATATCAATAGTCACCCTTATCGCTCCTATTGCCACCCTTATCGCTCCACCCATACAATATTCCAACAAACACAACAACAGTGAAATGCCACCCTTATACCCACATAATATCAACAGTGAAATCCCACCCTTATCTCCTCAAAATAATAACTCACACAACACAATAATTTACACGGGAAACGGCAACATAATAAAATCAATTCATATCACAATTTTCCCAATGGCCACAACCAAATTCCAAAGATATAACAAAATTAATTAATTTTACAACAAATAGCCCAAGGCTCCACATAATATATATAATACCCTCAAAAAAATCAACAGAGATAGAAAAATAATCAACATAGGGCACACCTTCATTAATCCAAATTTAGATAATTATATTAACACCTCTTCTTAAGTTCATTTAATTAATTATTTGCAAAGAAAAAATCCATAAGGAAATTAAATCCCACGAATATCAAACTCATGGAATTCACATAAAAATACAGGTAACATGCACATCAAATCGTCATATAAAAATAAATTCAATAAATGCGAATTGAAGCATGGCAAACAGATGACTAAATAAATGAAAACAATTATCCAATTTACTACACAATATGCCCAAGACTCCAACTCAATAAAATTTGCACATATAAGCCCGAGAACATACTCGTCACCTCGCGTACACGGCTTTTCACATTTCACAAATGGCACATAAGACTCGATACTTAAGGGGTAATTCTCCCACTCGAGGTTAGGCAAGATACTTATCTTTTTGAAGTTATGACGATATTCCAAAATTGACTTCTTTCTTGAATTGACCTCCGGACAACTCAAATTTATCCAAATTAATTATACAACTTCATTAAAATTCATCGGAAACAATTCCGGATAATAATATGTCAACTTGAAAATTAATTCCAAAAAGTCAACAAAAGTCAATGCAGGACTTGTCTCTCAGAATCCGATATAATGTTAATGAAATCCGAACACCCATTCCGATACGAGTTCAACCATACAAATTTTATCGAATTTCAATAACAACTCGACCTCCAAATCGTAAATTTTCATTTTTGGAAGATTTTACAAAAATCTTTATTTTTTCTCCATTAAATCCGAATTAAATGATGGATTCAAAAGCATAATCATGAAAATTAATCAAAACTGGATAAGAATCACTTACCCCAAACACCCACACAAGAATCTCTCCAAAAATCACCTTCTACCGAGCTCCAAATTTGATTTTGAGTTATGAACTCAGACCCCCATTTTTGGGACTTTTAATTCTGCCCAGATAGGCCTTCTTCGCGTTCGCAAAGGCCAAAACCCAACTGCTTCAAATCCTTCATCGCGTTCGCGACCTCCTCGTCGCGTTCGCGATGACCAGCTGACCAGCTCCTTCGCGTTCGCGTTTCACGCTTCGCGTTCGCGAAGACCAAATGACCTCAGGCCCCACTCTCCCTTTTTTCTTCCCGTTCGCATTACCTTGGCCGCATTCGCGAAGTCTTGCCCAGATCCTTCTTCGGGTTCACGTCCCCTGCTTCACGTTCGTGAAGGCCAAACTAACAGCCCCCTCAAATTCCTCTTCGCGAACGCATGACTCCCTTCGCATTCGTGAAGAAGTGTCACGACCCAAAAATCCCACCACAGGCGTCGTGATGGAACCTAGTCTCTAAAACTAGGTAAGCCGATTTCAATTATATTTTTGGAGCCATTTTGTTTTTAATAAGTAACCAAAACTAACAGCGGAACAAATATGAATGTACAACCTCCCAAGACTAAATAGTACTGAGTCACGAACTCTAACTGAATACATGGAATGATCACGAGAACTGAATATATAATACTATTGGATTAAAAATTAACAGTACAATGAAATGAAAAGACTTCAAGGGACTGCGACAACCAAGCAACTCTACCTTGAATCCTTGCGATCCCGCTTTAACTCTTCTCAAGTCCAATAACTCCAATACCTGGCTCTGCACAAAAATATGCAGAAGTGTAGTATGAGTACACCACGGTCAGTACCCAGTAAGTATCAAGACTAACCTAAGTGGAGTAGAGACGAGGTATAGTCAAGACACTCACTAGTCTAATAGCCTGTGTAATATAATATACAAAGTAATAGGAAGAAAATAACAATAAGGGCAACATAAAACAACCAGTAATATGCACAACAGACAACAAAAATACCATTAATATATGCAATGAGCCGACCGGTTGTTTTGAGTATTATAACCTCGTTTCCCTATTTACTGCTCAATTTATGCTTTACATTTATTATATGACTTTCCGGGGGTAATTGGTTCGGGTCCGGTGAGGTTTTTGAATGATTTGGAACACCTAGTTCCAAGGTTTCGAAATTTAGTTGAAAAGGTTGACCAAATGTTGACATATGTGTAATGACCCGAACAATTTTCGCTAAGGAAATTAAGGTTTTGTGGTGTCGAGGTAGATCAATTAGTACAAAGGTTGTAGAAATTTCTCGCGGCGAGATTGCTCGCCGCGGCTCGGACTTTTTGGGTTGAACAATGCACCGGGAAGTAAAGGAAAAGTTATGGCGGAAAAATGCGTTTCTGCGGTCCATTATGCGACCGCATAATCACTCTGCGGGGAGCATAATGTGACCGCAGAACATGTATGCGGGCCGCATAGTGACCGCATATGCGGTCTGCATAACCATTATGCGGTCGCATATGCGACCGCAGAACCTGTTTCGGAGCTTCATTTTTCTGGTATTATAAACCCGATCCCATTCTTATAAAACACTACTGGGGATCATTTTGAAGGGTTTCATCTGATAGTTTAGAGAGAGGTGAGAGTATTTTAGAGAGAGAAAGTGAAGACTTAGTTATTTATCCATCAATTGCTTGTTCAAGGTTTGAAGATTTCACAAGGATCTTGCTAGGGCTTCAAAGAGGTAAGAATTTCTTTCCTCAATTCTTCAATTTCGGGTTTGGAGTAAAAATGGGTGATTAATAGTATGATTCTTGGGTGTAAGAGTATTATGTATACATACCAATAAGGTTGTGGAAAGATTGTTAAGTTCAAATGGGTAAAGATTGGGTTGAAAATGGTAGAAATCTTCATAGACTTTAATTGAAGATTTGAGGTTCGAGTTAATGTCGGCTTTTGGTGAAATTTGTATGGTTGGACTCGTGGTTGGATGGGCGTTCATATTCTGTAACTTTTTTTGGGTTCCGAGACATGGGCCCCACGGGCGATTTTGAGTAAATTTCGGAATTTTCGTTAAAATGTTGATTTCGTTAATTAGATGAGTCTATTATTGTTGTATTTATGATATGTAATTGCGTTTGGTTAGATTTGGGCAATTCAGAGCTGGATATTCATGGGAAAGGCATTGTGACTGATTGATTGAGCTTGGTTCGAGGTAAGTGGCTTGCCTAACTTCGTGTGGGGGAAATCCCCATAAGATTTGGAACTACTGTGCTATGTGAGCGCCGTGTACGTGAGGTGACGAGTACGTACACGGGCTAGTTTTGGAAAAACCCGATTTTCTTACTGAGCAGCAACATGTTTTCCTATTATTTTGAGTTATACCATTTTAATGAGTACTAATCTATTTTCATTCTTAATTGAGTTATTCCAATATGTATAGCTATCATGTTTACTCTAATACAACATGTCTACTTGTCTTAATTGTTTATGTGAATTATGTGCAGCATGCTTAATGAATTTCATCCTTCTTCCCTGACTGGTACTTAGTCTAAATTGTGAGAATTTTGAGATGTAGTTGTATTTCTATCTTTCGTGCTGCATATTTACTTTGGGACTATGGAACGGTATTCCTGGAGATCCCCATGTTTAGCATATTTACTTTGGGATTACGGAACGGTATTCCGGGAGATCCCCCTGTCTTGCATATTTACTTTGGGACTACGGAACGGTATTTCGGGAGATCCCCATGCACTTTTATTTTGGGACTACGGAACGGTTCTGGGAGATCCCCCTGCACATTTATTTTGGGACTACGGAACGGTATTACGGGAGATCCCCCTGCACATTTACGTTTGGGACTACGAGACGGTATCTCGGGAGATCCCATGTTGTGTTTCTGTGTACTGAGCTGTTACCTTCTATGATTTCATTGTTATTAAATTTCAGCCTTTATTTTATTGCGGTATTACACTCTATATTGTTTTATTATATATTTACCAGTAGGGCCCTGACTTGACCGCGTCACTACAAGACCGAGGTTAGGTTTGGCACTTATTAGTTATCGATTGTAGTGTACTCATGCTACTCTCTGCACATGTTTTTCGTGTGCATATCCAGGTGCACCTTATCAGCCGCACTATCAATGAGCCGAGACAGCTTTGGAAACTTCACGGTATATCTTCCGCGACCGCAGACCTCAGAGTCTCCTTCTACTCTTTCTCCTGTCCATTATCTTTTGTATTTTTCCTTGTTAGACTCTGATGTATAGAGACACTAGATTTTTTCTTCTGTAGTTTGTGATTCACGATGTTCTGGGTTTTGGAATTTTCTATGTATTTTTGAATGGTTAGGTGTTAAAATTATGTTTTCATTTCATTATTCCGCAAATATTAGGCTTACCTAGTCATAGAGACTAGGTGCCGTCATGACGTTATACGGAGGGGAAATTTGGGTCGTGATAAGTTGGTATCAGAGCTCTAAGTTCATAGGTGTCGTGAATCACAAACCGGTTTAGTAGAGTCTCGCAGATCGGTACGGAGACGTCTGTACTTATCTTCGGGAGGCTATGAAACTGTTAGGAAAATTTCACTACTTTGATTCCTTGTCGTGCGAAAAACGTGTTGACTTCAAAGATTATAAACTTCTGTATTCTATTCTCTCAAGATGGTGAGGACACATACAAGCGGATCTGATGACCAGGCACCCGCGCCCCCTGCTAGAGCCGCGAGAGGCCGTGGATAAGGTAGAGGCCGAGGACGTCCACGTGGTGCATCTAGAGCACCCGCACGAGCTTCTACAGAGGAGCCCCCAGTAGCTCAAGCTGGAGGGCAGACACCTAAGATACATGTTCCTGAACCAGCCCTCCAGGAGACTCTAGCCCAGATTCTGAGCATGTTCAGTACCTTAGCTCAGGCTGGATTGATTCCACTTGCTCCTGCCACATCTCAGGCCGGGGGAGGAGCACAAACTCCCGTCGCTGGTACTCTAGAGCAGCGGGTTCAGGTCGACTAGGTTCCAGAGATTGTACCAATGCAGCTGGTAGCTCCAGCTCAGCCCGAGGTTAGGGCAGTAGCTTCTGAAGTTGAACAGCTCAGACTTGAGAGGTACAAGAAGTACCACCCACCTACTTTCAACGGATTGGCTACAGATGATGCTCAGGGTTTTCTATAGGAGTGTCATCGTATTCTCCGTACTATGGGCATAGCGGAGACGAGCGGGGTTTCTTTTACCACATTCCAGCTTAGAGGAGCAGCCTATCAGTGGTGGCGTGCTTATGAGTTGAGCAGTCCGGCTGAGGTAGCTTCACTTACATGGACTCGGTTCTCGGACATATTTGTGAGAGAGTATGTCCCTTAGAGCCTCAGAGACTCATGGCGCGCGGAGTTTGAGTAGCTGCGCTAGGTGCTATGACTGTGTCAGGGTATGCAGTTCGCTTCAGTGATTTGGCCCGACATGCACCAGCCACAGTTCAAGAGAGGGTTCGACGGTTTATTGAGGGTCTTTATCCCAGCATCCGGAGTAGTATGGCCAGGGAATTAGAGATGGATATTCCTTATTAGCAGGTTGTGGGTATTGCTAGGAGATTAGAAGGCATGTTTGCCCGGAATAGAGAGGAGATGGAGGCCAAGAGGTATCGAGAGTCTTGTTATTCGGGAGCTCGTGCCCCAGGAACTCGTCATGGTAGGGGTAATGTGAGCTGCCCCGTTCATTCAGCTCTTCCAGCCTCCAGCGGTGTTCTAGTTCCTTCTAGACCCCAGGAGCCTCTTTATGCACCGCCAGTATCTAGTGTGCCTCCTACACGGGGTGTTCCTAGCGGCCAGCCCAGCAGACCTAGCCCGAGCCAGTCACAGCAGCCACGCCCTCTCAGAGCTTGTTTTGAGTGTGGCGCTACTCGCCACATGGTGATGGATTGCCCCAGTATTAGAAGGGGTGCACCTCCACAGACTTTTCATCCACATCGTTCTCCACCGGGTCCTCAGGCTATGATTACAGCACCAGCTACCACCCCACCTGCTCAACCAGCTCGAAGTGGAGGTCGGGGAGGTAGAGGTCGCCCTAGAGGGGGAGGCCAAGATATTATGCACTTCCTGCTCGTACAGAGATAGTTGCTTCTAATTCTGTCATTACAGGTATTGTTTTGGTATGTCATAGAGATGCGTCGATATTATTTGACCCAGGATCTACATATTCTTATGTGTCCTCTTATTTTGCCCCGTATTTAGGCGTATCTCATAATTATTTGAGTTCCCCTATTTATGTATCTACTCTTGTTGGAGATTCTCTTGTTGTAGACCACGTGTATCGGTCGTGTTTGATTGCTCTTAGTGGTTTTGAGACCAGAGTCAATTTATTATTGCTCAGCATGGTGAACTTTGATATTATTATGGGCATGGACTGGTCGTCGCCCCATTATGCTATTCTTGATTGTTACGCAAAAATCGTGACGCTGGCTATGCCAGGTTTAGCGTGATTAGAGTGGAGAGTTACCTTAGAGTATACTCCCAGAAGAGTTATTTCTTTTCTTAAATCTCAACGAATGGTTGAGAAGGGGTGTGACGTGTATCTAGCTTATGTGAGAGATGTCAGTATTGATACCCCTATAGTTGAGTCAATTCTAGTAGTGAGGGACTTTCCATATGTGTTTCCAACTGATCTTCCAGGCATGCCGCCCGACAGAGATATTGATTTTGGCATTGGTTTGTTGTCTGGCACTCAACCCATCTCTATTCCTCCATATCGTATGGCTCCTCCTGAATTAAAGGAGTTGAAGGAGCAGTTACATGAGTTGCTTGATAAGGATTTCATTCGGCCCGTTATGTCACCTTGGGGTGCTCCTGTCTTATTTGTGAAGGAGAAGGATGGTTCTAGGCGGATGTGTATCGATTACCGCCAGTTGAACAAAGTCACAGTGAAGAACAGGTATCCATTACCTCGTATTGATGAATTATTTGATCAGTTACAGGGTGCTATAGTGTTTTCCAAGATTGACTTATGTTCAGGTTATCATCAGTTGATGATTCGGGAGCCGGATATCCCGAAGACTGCTTTCAGGACCAGATATGGTCACTATGAGTTTCTTTTTATGCACTTGATGCACAGTGTGTTCTGGTCTTAACTTGACTCATTCGTCATTGTGTTTATTGACGATATTCTGGTATACTCCCGGAGTCTGGAGGTTCGTGAGCAACACCTGAGGACTGTACTTCAGACCTTGAGAGAAAAGAGTATGCAAAATTTTCAAAGTGTGAGTTTTGGCTAAACTCAGTGGTATTCTTGGGTCATATAGTATCGAGTGAGGGGATCCAGGTGGATCCGAAGAAGATTGAAGTAGTGCAGAGTTGGCCTAGGCCGTCCTCAGCTATAGAGATCCGGAGTTTTCTTGGTTTGGTAGGGTATTACAGTCGCTTTGTAGAGGGATTCTCATTTATTGCAACACCTATGACCAGGCTGACCTAGAAGGGTGCTCCGTTCAGGTGGACATAGGAATGTAAGGACAGCTTTCAGAAACTCAAGATAATTTTGACTACAGCCCCAGTATTGGTATTACCTATAGGTTCAGGGTCTTATACAATATATTGAGATTCATCATGGATTGGTCTCGGCGCGGTGTTGATGTAGGATGGTAGGGTGATTGCCTACGCGTCCAGACAGTTGAAGGTGAACAAAAAGAACTATCATGTCCACGACCTTGAGTTAGCAACTATTATTCATGCCTTGAAGATATGGTGGCATTATTTGTACGGTGTTCCTTGTGAGATTTACACCGATCATCGGAGTTGCAGCATCTGTTTAAGAAGAAAGATCTTAACTTACGTCAGCGGAGGTGGTTGGAGCTACTTAAGGATTGTGATATCACTATTTTGTACCACCCTATGAGGGACAATGTGGTAGCCGATGCTTTGAGTCACCGGGCATAGAGTTTGGGGAGTTTAGCATATCTACCAGTAGCAGAGAGGCCATTGGCATTGGATGTTTAGGCCTTAGCCAGCTAGTTTGTAAGATTGGATATTTCTGAGCCAAGTCGATTATTGTCTTGTGTGATCGCTCGGTCTTCTCTTTATGATCGTATCAGGGAGCGTCAGTATGATGACCCTCATCTGTTTGTCCTTAAGGATACGGTCCAGCATGGTGATGCTTAGGAGGTCACTATTGGAGATGATGGTGCATTGAGGATGCAGGGCAGGCTATGTGTACCCAATATAGATGGTTTGCGTGAGTTGATTCTCCAGGAGGCTCATAGTTCGCGGTACTCTATTCATCAGGGTGCTGCAAAGATGTATCAGGACTTGAAATAGCATTACTGGTGGAGGAGAATGAAGAAAACCATAGTAGAGTATGTGGCTCAATTTCTGAATTTCCAGCAGGTAAAATATGAGCATCAGCGACCAGGTGGATTGCTTCAGAAGTTAGAGATTCAATAGTGGAAATGGGAGCGGATCACTATGGATTTCGTTGTTGGACTTCCATGGACTCAGCAGAGGTTTGATGCAGTTTGGGTGATTGTGGATAGGCTGACCAAGTTGGCTCATTTCATTCCTGTGATGACTACCTATTCTTCCGAGCAGCTAGCTCGAATCTACATCCGTGAGATCGTCAGAATTCATGGTGTACCGGTATCTATTATCTCTGACCGGGGTACGAAGTTTATATCACGGTTCTTGAGAGCTGTACAGAATGAGTTGGGTACTAGGGTTGAGTTGAGCACAGCATTTCACCCTCAGAAGGACGGGCAATCCGAACGCACTATTCAGATATTAGAGGATATGCTTCGTGCGTGTGTGATAGATTTTGGGGGTGCTTTGGACCAGTTCTTGCCACTTGCAGAGTTTGTTTACAATAACAGTTATCAGTCCAACATTCATATGGCACCATGTTGTACGGTAGGCGGTGTCAGTCCCCAGTGGGTTGGTTCGAGCCCGACGATGCCAGATTATTAGGTACGGACTTGATTCAGGATGCCTTGGAAAGGGTGAAGGTGATTCAGGATAGACTTCGCATAGCCCAGCCCAGAAAAATGAGTTATGCGGATCGGAAGGTTTGCGATGTGGCATTCATGATTAGAGAGTGAGTCTTGCTTCGGGGTTTGCCTATGAAGGGCGTTATGAGGTTCTGGAGGAAGGGCAAGTTGAGACCTCGGTATATTGGGCCTTTTGAGATACTTAGGAAAATTGGACAGGTGGATTATGAACTTGCTTTGCCACCTAGTCTATCAGGTGTTTATTTAGTGTTCCATATATCTATGCTCTGAAAGTATGTCGGAGATCCGTCTCATATTCTGGATTTCAGTACAGTGCAGCTGGACGGTAATCTGACTTATGATATGTAGCCGGTGGCTATTTTAGACCGACAGGTTCGAAAGCTGAGGTCCAAGAACATAGCATCAGTGAAGGTGTAGTGGAGAGGCCAGCCAGTCATAAAAGCTACTTGGGAGATTGAGCAGGAGATGCGGAGTAAATACCCACATTTATTTGAGACTTCAGGTATTATTCTAAACCCGTTCGAGGACGAACGTTTGTTTAAGAGGGGGAGAATGTAACGACCCGGCCGGTCGTTTTGAGTATTATAACCCCGTTTCCCTATTTACTGCTCAATTTATGCTTTACATTTGTTATATGACTTTCCAGGGGTAATTGGTTCGGGTCCGGTGAGGTTTTTGAATGATTTGGAACACCTAGTTCCAAGGTTTCGAAATTTAGTTGAAAAGGTTGACCAAATATTGACGTGTGTGTAATGACCCGGAGAATTTTTGCTAAGGAAATTAAGGTTTTGTGGTGTCGAGGTAGATCAATTAGTACAAAGGTTGTAGAAATTTCTCACGGCGAGATTGCTCGCCGCGGCTCGGACTTTTTGGGTTGAACAATGCACCAGGAAGTAAAGGAAAAGTTTTGGCGGAAAAACGCGTTTATACGGTCCATTATGCGACCACATAATCACTCTGCGGGGAGCATAATGCAACCGCAGAACATGTATGCGGGTCGCATAATGACCGCATACATAGATAGATGTTTTCCAGTATTGGACACCGATTATGGGACCGATATGCGGTCCGCATAACCATTATGCGGTCGCATATGCGACCGCAAAACCTGTTTCGGAGCTTCATTTTTCTGGTTTTATAAACCCGACCCCATTCTTGTAAAACACTATTGGGGGTCATTTTGAAGGGTTGCATCTGATATTTTAGAGAGAGGTGAGAGCATTTTAGAGAGAGAAAGTGAAGACTTAGTCATTTATCCATCAATTTCTTGTTCAAGGTTTGAAGATTTCACAAGGATCTTGCTAGGGCTTCAAAGAGGTAAGAATTGCTCTCCTCAATTCTTCAATTTCGGGTTTGGAGTAAAAATGGGTGATTAATAATATGATTCTTTGGTGTAAGAGTATTATGTATACATACCAATAAGGTTGTGGAATGATTGTTAAGTTCAAATGGGTAAAGATTGGGTTGAAAATGGTAGAAATCTTCATAGACTTTAATTGAAGATTTGAGGTTCGAGTTGTTGTCGGATTTTGGTGAAATTTGTATGGTTGGACTCATGGTTGGATGGGGCGTTCATATTCTGTAACTTTTGTTGGGTTCCGAGATGTGGGCCCCACAGGCGATTTTGAGTTAATTTTGGAATTTTCGTTAAAATGTTGATTTCGTTAATTAGATGAGTCTATTGTTGTTGTATTTATGATATATAATTGCTTTTGGCTAGATTTAGGCCATTCGGAGCCAGATATTCGTGGGAAAGGCATTGTGACCGATTGATTGAGCTTGGTTCGAGGTAAGTGGCTTGCCTAACTTCGTGTGGGGGAAATCCCCTTAAGATTTGGAACTATTGTGCTATGTGAGCGCCGTGTACGTGAGGTGACGAGTATGTACACGGGCTAGTTGTGGAAAACCCGATTTTCTTACTGAGCAGCAACATGTTTTCCTGTTATTTTGAGTTATACCATTTTAATGAGTACTAATCTATTTTCATTCTTAATTGAGTTATTCCAATATGTGTAGCTATCATGTTTAGTCTAATACAACATGTCTACGTGTCTTAATTGTTTATGTGAATTATGTGCAGCATGCTTAATGAATTTCCTGCTTCTTCCCTGACTGGTACTTAGTCTAAATTGTAAGAATTTCGTGACGTAGTTGTATTTCTATCGTTCGCGCTGCATATTTACTTTGGGACTATAGAACGGTATTCCAGGAGATCTCCCTATGCTGCATGTTTACTTTGGGACTACGGAACGATATTCCGGGAGATCTTCCTGTACTGCATATTTACTTTGGGACTACGAAACGGTATTTTGGGATATCCTCTTGTACTGCATATTTACTTTGGGACTACAAAACGGTATTCCGGGAGATCCCCCTGCACATTTATTTTGGGAATACGTATCGGTATTCCGGGAGATCCCCCTGCACATTTACGTTTGGGACTACGAGATGGTATCTCGGGAGATCCCATGTTGTGTTTCTGTGTACTGAGCTGTTACCTTCTATGATTTTATTGTTGTTAAATTTCAGCCTTTATTTTATTGAGGTATTACACTCTATATTGTTTTATTATATATTTAACAATAGGAACCTGACCTGACTGCGTCACTACTCGACCGAAGTTAGGCTTGGCACTTACTGGGTACCGATTATGGTGTACTCATGCTACTCTCTGCACATGTTTTTCGGGTGCAGATCCAGGTGCACCTTATCAGTCGCACTATCAGTAAGTCGGGATAGCTTTGGAGACTTCAAGGTATATCTGCCACGTCCACGGACCTCGGAGTCCCCTTCTACTCTTTCTCTTGTCCATTATCTTTTGTATGTTTCCTTGTTAGACTCTGATGTATAGAGACACTAGATTTTTCCTTCTGTAGTTTGTGATTCACAATGTTCCGTATTTTGGGATTTGTTGTGTATTTTTGAACGGTTAGGTGTTAAAATTATGTTTTCATTTCATTATTCCGCAAATGTTAGGCTTACCTAGTCGTAGAGACTAGGTGCCGTCACGACGTTATACGGAGGGGAAATTTGGGCCGTGACAATATCGCTCAACAATTAGTAAATACAATTACACAAAATAAATCAAATCTTTCAAATAAATGTCTTTCACATATAATTCTTTCAAATAACTCGATTTTAAATATAATTTTCACAAATAATTACCTTTCAAATATAATTCTTTCATATGATACCTTCTACATAAAAATCCTTTAGAATAAATATTTTGAATATAATTCTTTCAGTTAAAAAGTCACCATGTGACACCTCGTTTCATAATCATAAAAATATCGGTCTCAATCCATTTCCATATTTTTCGTAAACACGGGTCTCCACCCATTTTTCATATTTTTACGGCACCTCGTGCCTATAATTAAATCATCATATTTCCCCAGCACCTTGTGCCCTCACTTCATATCACAACTGCACGGACAATTCACGTGCCAAATATCACTATCATTTAATCACAGCACCTCATGCCCACAATTCATATCACAACACGGACAATTCACGTGCCAATATCCTCATTATTTACTCAAGGCACCTCGTGCCCATATTTTATTTTATAATCTGCCTGGCAATAGCCACAGGCTCTCAATGTCAACATAAATCAGATTGTCATCAATTTATCAACAACAAGAAAAATTGCACAAGGTATAAAAATAAACACAAGAATATCACAACATCACATGAAAATCATCAACCTCACAACCCCACATCATCACATATCGTCCCTGATAATAGCCACCCTTATCTCTCCTATTGCCACCCTTATCACTCCTATAGCCACCCTTATCGCTCTGCCCAGACAATATCAATAGCCACCCTTATCGCTCCTATTGCCACCCTCATTGCTCCACCCAGACAATATTCTAACAAACACAACCACAGTGAAATGCGACCCTTATACGCACATAATATCAACGGTGAAATGTCACCCTTATATCTTCAAAATAATAATTAACACAACACAATAATTTACACGGAAAATTATCATGGCAACATAACAAAATCAATTCATATCACAATTTTCCCAATGGCTACAACCAAAATTGCAAAGATACAACCAAGTCAATTAATTTCACAACAAATAGTCAAAGGCTCTACACAATATGCACAACACCCAAAAACAATCAACAGAGATAGAAAATACTCAACATAAAGCAAAGTTTTTATTAACTCCAAATTTTTAATAATTATATAAACACCTCTTCTTAAGCTCATTTAATTAATTATTTGCAGAGGGAAAAATCCAAAATGAAATTAAATTCCAATAATTATCAAACCAGCAAATTCACGAAATTTCATAAATAATCAAATAACAATCATATCAAATTGTCATATAACAACAGAGTCAAAAACAAGGAATTAGGCATGAAAAATAGATGATTAAATATATGCCAACAATTATCCAATTTACTACACAATATGCTCAAGACTTTAACTCAATAAAATTTGCACATATAAACCAAGTACGTACTCGTCATCTCGCGTACATGGTTTTCAATTACACAAATTGCAGATACGATTCAATGCCTAAGGGGAAATTTCCCCATTCGAGATTAAGCAAGACACTTACCTTGTTGAAGTTAGGTCGATATTCCAAAATAGCTTTCTCACGTGAATTGACCTCCGGACAGCTCCAATCTTTCTTGAGCCTTCCTTATATTACTACGAGATTCCGGAAATCCTAGCAACTTCAATCTATTTAGAAACATAACAAAAGTGAACCATAATTAGGATGATTTTCATGATTTCAGCTCATTTGAGTATTTTATCAATCACTATTTTAGGCCAAGGTTCTTCTTCAAGATTTCCTTCACTCATCAACCCAATCTTTACTTATTTTAGGCAAACAATCTTCCCACAAATCTTACTGGTACATACATGTATAAATAATACTCTCATACCCAAGAATCATACTCCTAATCAACCATCTTCTACCCAAATTCGAAATTGAACACTAGGGTATGGAACCTTACCTCTTAGATGAAGAACTTGTGAGATTTCCTTGTTGGATTTAAATGTTTGGACAAGCTCTTGATGAACAAAACACTTCATCTACTTCCTCTCTATAGAACACTCTCACTTCTCTCTAAAAAACCTCAGATAATTTTCCCAAAATAAACCCCAAAGCCTATTTATCAAAATGGGGTCGGGTTATGAAAATAGGAAAATTAACCCTCTGAACTCAGTTATGCGATCACACAATGGATCGCACAACTGGTGTGTGGGTCGCAAAATGATCACATAAATCGGTGCCCAGAACTGGGCTGTTCTGGACCATTTTGCAACCATTTTTCGGTTGCATAACCATTTTGCGATCGCATAATGGTCGCATAGTGGTCATATAATTGGTCGCAGAATCGCATTCTGTCAGCCTTTGGTACTTTGGTCATAACTTCTTGTAGGAATGTCCAAATGATGAACGATTTGAAGCTTTGGAAACTAGACACATGGACCTTTCTTTTGATAGGTAACACGCCATATAACTCTTCATATCAAGAGAGGTATGCTCGTTTTACGTTAGGTCTTATGCGAACTCACTTGAAACTTTAGTCTATTATGAACTTTCCAACTTTAACATTCGATGCCGAAACCTATCGAATCAAGTCCGATTGACCTCAAATTTTGCACACAAGTCATATGTAATATAACGGATCTATTCCAATTTCCGAGTTGCTACATTCTTCCCCGCTTAGGATCATTCGCCCTCAAACACATAACATATTTATCTCTTCCTTTGCAAATCTCAATCCTCCAAATTTTACTAACTCCCAAATTTTTCAAAAATTTCGGCAGAGTCCCCCCTGTAATTGGGTCTATCCACCTGCCAGAGTAATACCAAAACAACTCCTAACAATACATCCACAATCCAACAAAATACCACAAGGAATATATCAATAACACCAATCTTAGCATTACAAGCACTGCATTATCATAATGATATCAGGACATGAAGCACATCATATGTATGCTCATTACCACATCTCTAGTCTTAGAAGTTGTTCATAATTAATTCCAGCATTATCAATTAATCTGATATTAACCACCACCTCATTTTGAATTTTCACAACACTGACAATATAATGTGAGGCATGAAGACCTCATGATTTCTTACTCGGATTAATGAGTCACAATGTTTATAGCACGAAAATGGCTAAATATGCATAGAAAAATATACAAGAATTATCAAATAAGCCTAACAGGCATGACTCCCTATTAATACTATTGTACAATTAAATTTCACAAAAGGAAAATTTTAAATTCATAAATATTTCACCACAAGGACATCGTCCTTACATAACTTTCATCGCTGCTTGCAGGCCGGTTTAAATATTTTATATCATGTAAAAATGCGAGGATCTCATCCTCAACTCCAAATCACAAGTATGTTGCACATTGTGCCAACTGAAATTTTTAATTTCCTTTCTTTCTTCTTTTCAATATATTTCATAAATAATTTTTACAACATATAATGAACTCTCATACTGGTAGGGCATATAATTCATAAAAATTGGAATCAATTATTCTGAAACACATTAAACCCACTGTAATGAATAATAAAAATTACTTTTGGGCTTATAGCCCTCAATGGTGTATCAAAAATAAAATGACAGACACGGGTTCACATCTTTAAATCTCCCAACAGGGATAAACATATAAGTGGGTCACAAATTTATGAAGCTCACCCATAAGTGGAGCATAATAGGAGGACTCACCTCAATATTCAGAACCGAATCAAATTAAGGAAAATATTATTTTATAATAAAATCAGGATCGTACCTGTAACAACATCATCTGGTGTATTGGCCTCAGCCAAATCATAGTGATTAAATCAACGGGTCGGGCCTCCACCTCGTAAGCGCCCACTACCCGCCTGTCCTCCACCTCTAGCTGATTGCGCACGTGGAGTATCAACTGGAATAAAGCTTGTGGCTGGAGTGTTCAGATGAAATCCACCCCTCCCAAGTCTGGAACAATCTCTCATGATATGCCTAGTATCACCACACTCATAACAACCCCTCTGAGGTCACGGCTGCTCGTACTGAGTCTGTGTCGGATAACTGGAATAACCACTGTAAGAATCTCGTGTTGGTGGTGCACTATAAACTAAATCACTCCGAGTAATCTGATGTGTGGACTGAGCTGACCGACTGCTTGAGCCTCCGCTATAATGGGTTCTAGCTGAAGAGTAAAACCCACTTAACCTTCCAAATCTTCGAGACCTTTTGGCATCCTTAGACTCCCTTTCCTCGCCTAAAACAACCTCAATCTTCCTTGCAATCTCCACTACTTGTTGAAATGGAGCATTAGTTTGCAACTCTCGAACCACGCTTATTTTAATACCATAATCGAGCCCCTCAATGAATCTGCGGACCCGTTCTCTGATTGTAGGAACTATGATAGGTGCATGACGGGCTAACTCCCTGAACCTGATAGCATATTATGACACTGTCATAGTGCCTTGACTCAACCGTTCAAACTCTGTGCGCCACGCATCTCTGAGAGTCTGGGGAACAAACTCTTTCAAGAACATTTCCGAAAGTCAAGCCCAAGTTAGTAGTGTGGCATCGGCTGGTCTACCTTCTTCATAGATTTTCCACCACCGATACACTGCGCCTGACAGTTGAAATATAGTAAAGGAAACTCCACTCACTTCCACAATACCCATGGTGTGGAGAATACGGTGACAATTTTCCAGAAATCCTTGGGCATCCTCTGTAGTTGTGCCACTGTAAGTTGGTAGATCATATTTCTTAAACCTTTCAAGCCTCTTTTGTTCTTCTTCTGATGCCTCGGGCCTGACCTCTGGCCGAACCGAAGTAACAGGTTTTACCGGTACTACACTCGAATCCTATCTAACGTGAACCTGCTGCTCTGGAGTTGAGGTAGGAGTCTGAGCTACTCCCACAATCTGCAGAATGTTTGGTGCAACAGAGATCAATCCCGCCTGAGTTAATGTACCAAACATACTCAGGAACTGTGCTAAAGTCTCCTGAAGTCCTGGGGTAACAACAGGTGCTTCTAGTACTTGTCCCCCAACTGGAGCTACTAGTGGCTCCTCAACTGTGGTTCTGGCAGGTGCTCTAGTCGCAGTATGTGCCCTTCCTCGACCTCTACCTCTACCTCGGCCTCTACCTCGGCACTAGCCTCTTGCAGCCCTAGCAGTATGTGCGGATGCCTGCTCAGCTAACCCAGTAGCACGTGTCCTCACCATCAGTGAGAGAATGGAGATACAAAGGTTCAAATTCCAAATTCAACAAATTCCGCACGACAGGAATGAAAGAAATCGAAATTTCCTAACAGTTTTTTAATCTCTCGAAGATTAGTACAGACATCTCCGTACCGATCCGCAAGACTCTACTAGACTCATTTGTGACTCGTCGAACATATGAACCTAGAGCTCTAGTACTAAATTGTCACGACCCAAAAATCCTAACACAGGCATCGTGATGGCACCTAGTCTCTAAGACTAGGTAAGCCGATTTCAATTAAACTTTTGGAGCCATTATTGTTTTTATAAGTAACCAAAACTAACAGCGGAACAAATATGAATGTACAACCTCCCAAGACTAATAGTACTGAGTCACGAACTCTAACTGAATATATGGAATGATCACGAGAACTGAATATACAATACTATTTGATTGAAAATTAACACTACATTGAAATGAAATGACTCCAATGGACTGCGACGACCAAGCAGCTCTACCTTGAATCCTTACGATCCCACTTTAACTCTTCTCAAGTCCAATAACTCCAACACCTGGCTCTGCACAAAAATGTGCAGAAGTGTAGTATGAGTACACCACGGTCGATACCTATTAAGTATCAAGACTAACCTCAGTGGAGTAGAGACGAGGTACAGACAAGATACTCACTAGTCTAATAGCTTGTGAAATATAATATACAAAATAATAGGAAGCAGATAACAACAAGGGCCACATAAAGCAAGTGGTAATATGCATGGCAGACAGCAAGAATACCATTAATATCGCTCAAAAATTAATAAATACAATTACACATAATAAATCAAATCCTTCAAATAAATGTCTTTCACATATAATTCTTTCAAATAACTCTCTTTCAAATATAATTTTCTCAAATAATTACCTTTCAAATATAATAGTTTCATATAATACCTTCTACATAAAAATCCTTTCAAATAAATATTTTGAATATAATTCTTTCAGTTAAAAAGTCACCATGTGACACCTCGTTTCATAATCATAAAAATACGGGTCTCAGCCCATTTCCATATTTATCGTAAACACGGGTCTCAACCCATTTTTCATATTTCCACGGCACCTCGTACCCATAATTAAATCATCATATTTCCCCTGCACCTCGTGCCCTCATTTATTATCACAACTGCACGGACAATTCACGTGCCAAATATCATTATCATTTAATCACAGCACCTCGTGCCCACAATTCATATCACAACTGCACGAACAATTCACGTGCCAATATCCTCATTATTTACTCACGGCACCTCGTGCCGATATTTCATTTTATAATCCGCCTGGCAATAGCCACAGGCTCTCAATTTCAACATAAATCAGATTGTCATCAATTTACCAACAACAAAAAAAATTGCATAAGGTATAAAAATAAACACAAGAAAATCACATCACATGAAAATCATCAACTCCACATCATCACATATCGTCCCTGACAATAGCTACCCTTATCGCTCCGCCCAGACAATATCAATAGCCACCCTTATTGCTCATATTGCCACCATTATCGCTCCTATAGCCACCCTTATCGCTCCACCCAGACAATATTCCAACAAACACAACCACAGTGAAATGCCACCCTTATACCCACATAATATCAACGGTGAAATGCCACCCTTATATCTTCAAAATAATAATTAACACAACACAATAATTTACACGGGAAATTATTACGGCAACACAGCAAAATCAATTCATATTATAATTTGCCCAATGGCTACAACCAAAATTTCAAAGATATAACCAAGTCAATTAATTTCACAATAAATAGCCGAAGGCTCCACACAATGTCTACAACACCCAAAAACAATCAACAGAGATAGAAATTACTCAACATAAAGCAAAGTCTTCATTAACTCTAAATTTTCAATAATTATATAAACACTTTTTCTTAAGCTCATTTAATTAATTATTTGCATAGGGAAAAATCCAAAATGAAATTAAATTCCAATAATTATCAAACCAGCAAATTCACGGAATTTCATAAATAATCAAATAACAATCACATCAACTTGTCATATAACAACAGAGTCAGCAACAAGGATTTAGGCACGACAAATAGATGATTAAATATATGCCAATAATTATCCAATTTACTACACAATATGCTCAAGACTTTAACTCAATAAAATTTGCACATATAAACTAAGTACGTACTCGTCACCTCGCATACATGGTTTTCAATTACACAAATTGCATATACGATTCAATGCCTAAGGGGAAATTTCTCCACTCGAGATTAAGCAAGACACTTACCTTGTTGAAGTTAGGTCGATATTCCAAAATAGCTTTCTCACGTGAATTGACCTCCGGACAGCTCCAATCTTTCTTGAGCCTTCCTTATATTACTACGAGATTCCGGAAATCCTAGCAACTTCAATCTATTTAGAAACATAACAAAAGTGAACCATAATTAGGAAGATTTTCATGGTTTCATCTCATTTGAGCATTTTATCAATCACTAGGTGAGCAAATTTGTCTACAAGGTTCTTCTACAAGATTTCCTTCACTCCTCAACCCAATCTTTACTTATTTTAGCCCAACAATCTTCCCACAAATCTTATTGGTACATACATGTATAAATAATACTCTCATACCCAAGAATCATACTCCTAATCAACCATCTTCTACCCAAATTCGAAATTGAACACTAGGGTATGGAACCTTACCTCTTAGATGAAGAACTTGTGAGATTTCCTTGTTGGATTTCACAGTTTGGACAAGATCTTGATGAACAAAACACTTCATCTACTTCCTCTCTCTAGAACACTCTCACTTCTCTCTAAAAAAACCTCAGATAATTGCCCCAAAATATACCCCAAATCCTATTTATCAAAATGGGGTCGGGTTATGAAAATAGGAAAATTAACCCTCTGAACTCAGTTATGCGGTCGCACAATGGACCGCACAATTGGTGTGCGGGTCGCAAAATGATCGCATAAATCTGTCATGACCCAAAAACCTAATCTGTCATGATGGCGCCTATCGTGGAACTAGGCAAGCCGACTCATTCCCAAACAAAACCGATATTTCCATTTCCAAGATAATTTCAATATTATTTAACATAAAACCTTCATTTAAGGAGTTTAAATCGAAGAAAAACAAAAGTACGGAAAAGAAAAGCCCGACATCGGGGTGTCACTAAGAATAGTAGAATGATACAAAATCCGGGGTTTCATACCTTCAGGACCAGATTTACAATCGTTACTTACCTTAACAACGTAAAAATCCTACTCTGGGATGCCCTCGTCTCTGGACTCAGTCTCCAAAAGCTCTAAATCTATCCATAATCAGAATAATACTATCAACATAGGCTAAAGAATCGAATTCCAACGAAAAAACTACATAAATAGGCCAAAAATCCGAAATCAGCCAAAATCCAAGCCCGTGTCTGGAAACCAGTCAAAAATGGCAGAATAATAATCCTCGTCCTCTCCCGAGTCTAACCATATAAAATTCATCAAATTCCGACATCAACTCTGATACCAACCCATCACGACCATGGTTAGATTTTGGGTCATGACAAAATCGGTGCCCAGAACTAGGCAGTTCTGGACCATCTTGCAACCCGTTTGCGGTCGCATAACCATTTTGCGATCGCATAATGGTGGCATAGTGGTCGCATAATTAGTCGCAGAATCGCATTCTATCAGCCTTTGGTACTTTGGTCATAACTTTTTGTAGGAATGTCCAAATGACAAACGGTTTGAAACGTTGGGAACTAGAGACACAAACCTTTATTTTGGTAGATAACACACCATATAACTCTTTATATCGAGAGAGGTATTCTCATTTGAAGTTAGGTCTTGTGCGAACTCACTTGAAACTTTAGTCTATTATGAAATTTCCAACTTCAACATTCGATACCGAAACCTATCGAATCAAGTCTGATTGACCTCAAATTTTTCACACAAGTCATAAGTGACATAACGGACCTATTCCAATTTCCAGAATCAGATTCCGACCTCGTTTGCAAAAATTCAACCTTCGATCGAACTTTCCGAAAATCGTCTATTTTCCAACTTTTGCCAAAATATGTCGATTTGTCCTAAGGACTTCCAAATCCAAATCCGAACATGCGCCTAAGTCCAAAATCACCATATGAAACTATTGAAATCATCAAAATTTTATTCTGAGGTCGTTTGCTTAAAAGTCAACTCTTTGATCAACTCTTTCAATTTAAGCTTCAAAATGAGAATTTCTCTTTCAATTAAATTCTAAATCATCCAAAATTTAAACTCGACCACACCCCGCGTGTCATAATACATATTATGAAGTTACCCGGGACCTTAAGTAGTTGAACGGGGCGTTAATTCTTAAAACGACAAGTCGGGTCGTTACAGCCGTCCAAACAGCTCCAATTTGGTGTGGAACCACCCCGAAACACACTCGAGCCCCTCAGGACCCGTCCAATCATACCAACAACAAGACAAGTTGTACAATGTATAAAAATAAACACAAAAAAATCACAACATCACATGAAAATTATCAACACCACAACCCCTCATCATCACATATCGTCCCTGATAATAGCCACCCTTATCGCTCCTATTGCCACCCTTATCACTCCTATAGCCACCATTATCGCTCCGCCCAGACAATATCAATAGCCACCCTTATCGCTCATATTGCCACCCTTATCGCTCTTATAGCCACCCTTATCACTCCGCCCAGACAATATTCCAACAAACACAATAACAGTGAAATGCCACCCTTATACCCACATAATATCAACAGTGAAATGCCACCCTTATCTCCCTAAAATAATAACTCACACAACACAATAATTTACACGGGAAATTAACACGGCAACATAATAAAATCAATTCATATCACAATTTGCCCAATGGCCATTACCAAATTCCAAAGATATAACAAAATCAAATAATTTCACAACAAATAACCCAAGGCTCCACACAATGTATATAACACCCAAAACCAATCAATAGAGATAGAAAAATAATCAACATAGGGCACACCTTCATTAATCCAAATTTAGATAATTATATTAACATCTCTTATTAAGATCATTTAATTAATTATTTGCAGAGGAAAAATCCATAATGAAATTAAATCCCATGAATATCAAACTCACGGAATTCACATAAATATAGATGTAACATGCACATCAAATCATCATATAAAAACAAATTCAAACAAATTGAAGCATGGCAAACAGATGACTAAATAAATGCCAACAATTATCCAATTTACTACACAATATGCCCAAGACTCTAACTCAATAAAATTTACACATATAAGCCTGAGTACGTACTTGTCACCTCGCGTACACGGCTTTTCACATTTCACAAATGGCACATAAGACTCGATGCCTAAGGGGTAATTCCCCCACACGAGGTTAGGCAAGACACTTACCTTTTTGAAGTTATGCCGATATTCCAAAATCGCCTTATTGCTTGAATTGACCTCCGGACAGCTCAAATCTATCCAAATTAATTGTACAACTTCATTAAAATTCATCGGAAATAATTCCGGATAATAATACGTCGACTTGAAAATTTATTCCAAAAAGTCAACGCCGGACCCGCCTCTCGGAACCCGACATAATTTTTATGAAATCCGGACACTCATTCCGATACGATTTCAACCATAACAATTTTATCAAATTCCAATAATAACTCGACCTCCAAATTTTAAATTTTCATTTTTGGAAGATTTTACAAAAATCTTGATTTTTCCTCCATTAAATCCAAATTAAATTATGGATTCAAAGTCATAATCATGGAAATTAATCAAAACTGGATAAGAATCACTTACCCCAAACACTCACGCAGGAATCTCTCCAAAAATCGCCTTCTACCAAGCTCCAAATTTGATTTTGAGTTATGAACTCAAACCCCCGTTTTGGGACTTTTAATTCTGCCCAGATAGGCCTTCTTCGCGTTCGCGAAGGCCAAAACCCAACTGCCTCAAATCTTTCATCGCGTTCATGAACTCCTCGTCGTGTTCGCGATGACCAGCTGTCCAGCTCCTTCGCGTTCGCGAAGGCCAAACGACCTCAGGCCCCACTATTCCTTTTTTCTTCGCGTTCGCGTTACCTTGGTTGCGTTCGCGAAGGCTTGCCCAGCTCCTTCTTTGCGTTCGCATCCCCTGCTTTGCATTCACGAAGACCAAACGAACAGCCCCCTCAAATTCCTCTTCGCGAACGCAGGACTCCCTTCGCATTCGGGAAGAAGGAAACCAGACTTCTGCAACAAAAGTCCAAACAGCTCCAATTTGGTCCGAATCACACCCGAGCCCCTCAGGACCCCGTCCAATCATACCAATGTGTCCCATAACATAACACGGACCTGCTCGAAGCCTCAAATAACATTAAACAACATAGAAATAATGAATCGCACCCTAATTCAAACTTGGTGAACTTTGAAACTTCAACTTCTACCATCGATGTCGAAACCTATCAAATCACGTCCGATTAACCTCAAATTTTGGACACAAGTCACATTCGACATTACAGACCTACTCCAACTTCCAAAATTAGATTCTGACCCCGATATCAAAAAGTCCCCCCCCCCGGTCAAACTTTTCAAAATTTTGAGTTTCGCCATTTCAAGCGTAATTCCACTACGGACCTCCAAATAATTTTCCGAACACGCTTCGAAGTCCAAAATCATCATACGCAGCTAACGGAACTCCATTCCGGAGTCGTCTTCATATAGTTCCGACTACGGTCAAAATCCTAAGACTTATGCTTCCTTTTTAGGGACCAAGTGTCCCAAATCACTCTGAATCATCCGGTAACTGAATTCAACCACGCACGCAGGTCAATACGCGTAATATGAAGATGCTCCGGGACTTATGCCGCCAAACGGGACTTAAATTCTTGAAACGACAAGTCGGGTCGTTACATTCTCCACCTCTTAAACAAATGTTCGTCCTCGAACGTGCTAAGAATCTTTCTGAGGACTTTAAATTACTGAGTATATTCTTGCACACATACTTGTGAGTGATTATACATTTCCGCAATTTAACACAGGACCGACAACACCATCTCAATTGAGATTATTTCTTTTCTCCATTCTTATAAGCTTTAGAGAAAAATCCCTAACCCTCCAACCATTTCCAAAATGCCTGATTTTTACTTCGACGCACGGTATTAGTCTCAACTGGCTATAGCAACTCGTGCCTATACACACATCAACTATCTTGATAGTGTTGAAATACTTCAAAAATTTTCTGGGATATTTTATTCTTCCCCGCTTAGGATCATTCGCCCTAAAATACATAACATAATTTTGTCTCTTCTTTGCATGTCTCAATCCTCCAAACTCCCAAAATTTTCAGACATTTTGGCAGAGTCTCCCCTGCAAATGGGCCTAACCACCTGCTAGAGTAACACCAAACATGTAACTACCCGGCCGTTCGTTTTTAGAATTAGAGCCCCAATCCCGTAATATTTGCTTTCTCCACATTCTTTCTTCTTTTAGGATTTTTCGGAGTGATTGGTTATGGAATTCGGGGAGTTTTGGGACACTTAGTCCCTAGTTGTGAGTTTAAGCCTTAAACATTGGACCATAGTCGAAACTATGTAACGACGGATCCAAAATGGAATTTCGTCAACTCCGTTAGCTCCATTGAGTGATTTCGAGCTTAGGAGTGCGTCCGGAATATGTTTTGGAGGTCTGTAGTAGATTTAGGCTTGAATTGGCGAAAGTTAGTTTTTTGGCAATTTCGGCCGATAGTGAAAATTTTGATATCGAGCTCGGAATAGAATTCCGAAAGTGGTTGTAGATTCGTAGCATCATTTGGGACCTGTGTAAAATTTGAGGTCATTCAGACTAGATTTGATGTGGTTCGGCGTCGTTTGTAGAATTTGGAAAAAATTCTAAATTCTTAGGCTTGAATCCTTGCTTAATTCATGATTTTGATGTTGTTCGATATGGTTTGAAGGCTCGACTAAGTTCGTATGGTGCTTTAGGATTGATTAGTATGTTTGGTCGTGGTCCTGGGGGACTCGGCTGTATTTCGGATGCTTAACGGAATGAATTTGGACTTAGGAAAAAATCTGATGCCTTTGCTGATTCTGGTGTTTCGCACCTGCGGAAGGGAGGCCGCAGGTGCGGAGAGAGTGCACAGATATGGAACTGGTAGGGTTGGTGATGGAGGGCAGGTGCGCAAGTTTTACCGCTTTCGCAGGTGCGAAGCGTGGGCGCAGGTGCGGAGCCTGATTGCCTTAGTGAAATGCGCGGATGCGCCGATTTGGACTGCAGGTGCGGTATCCGCAGGTGCGAGGAATTGCCCGCAGATGCGGCCCTAGCCCAGATAAGTGACCTTCGCACCTGCGATGATTTTTCCATAGGTGCGCGACCGCAGATGCGGCCCCATGAGCGCAGGTGCGGAAATCGCTGGGTTGAAGAGGCAGATTCGAGGGTTCATTCCTCATTCTTCACCAATTCAAATTTTAGCTCGGGAAAAGGCGATTTTGCAAGGGTTTTGAAGAGGAAATCAGTGGGTAACAATTCTTAACTCTAATTCGTGTATATTTTATTAATCCATTATTGTTTTCCTCGTCTAATTATGGAATTTGAGGGTAGAAGTTTGAAAATGGGGGAAAAAGGTTCCCCAATTGAAAATCTGAAACTTGAATGGGAATTTGACATCGGATTTAGATGATTTTTGTTTGAGTGAGCTCGTGAGTGAATGGGTGTTCATAAATTGTAATCTTTACCCGATTCCGAGAAGTAGGCCCGGGGAGACTTTTTGGGCGTTTTCCGAATTTCACGCTTTAGCTTCGAATTTATTAGCTAAATTAGTTACTTGTAGTTATATTTACATTATGCAATTAATTTGAATAGATTTGGGCCATTTGGAGTCGGATACTCATGGTAAAAACGTGATATCGGGTTTATTTGAGCGGTTCGAGGTAAGTGGCTTGCCTAATATTGTGTTGGGGACTTTCCCCTTAAGATGTTGGATATTAACTAATGTTGTGGGTGCCATGTATGTGAGGTGACGAGTACGTACACGGGCTATTATTGCAAAATCCCATTTTTTCTTTCTAAATCATAAACTGTTTTTCCTTATTAAATTGCACAAATACGTTAATTGTTTAACTTAGACTAGAGAAGCATGCTTACGTGTTTTAGCCTAGTTGGCATTCTATGTGCCATGCTTAGTTAAGTCCCTACTTTCCTTATCTGTGATCAGTATAAACTATATAACTCGATGCCATACCTGCCATTTCATCTTGCATTGCATATTTAAATTGGGACTACGGACGTATTTCGATAGATCCCCCTATCTTGCATATTTATTTTGGGACTACGGACGTATTCCGGGAGATCCCCCAGCACTGCATATTTACTTTGGGACTACGGACGTATTCCGGGAGATCCCCCTGTACTGTATATTCATTTGGAACTATGGGACAGTATCCCGGGAGATTCCCCATTGTGTTTACCTTGTTCTGAGCCAAGGGCTCCCTTAACTGTTAAAATTTCGAGAATTTCTTTAACTGTATTACCGTAAATTTTACTTACATCTTTTACTGTTTAATTTATTATATTTACTCAGGTAGGGTCTTGACTTGACCTCATCACTACTCGACCGAGGTTAGGCTTGACACTTACCGGGCACCATTATGGTGTACTCATACCCTTCCCTACACATGTTTTCATGTGTAGATCCAAGTGCGAGCTATCAGCCTTGGGGTTAGTGCGTGCTGCTAATTTTAGGAGACTTCAAGGTACTACTACTTACGTCCACAGATCTTCGGAGTCCCCTTCTACTCCCTCGCCTAGAGACATTCTTTATGATCTTCAGACTTTTGTATAGAGCTACATAGATCGAGTAGCTTGTGACTTAGTGATATTCCGGGTATTGGAAAAATTATTTTGTATATGCCGAGTGGTACTACTCTTGGCTATTCACAATATGTTGTTTATATTTAAAAAATTATGTTTTCTTTATATTTTTCGTAATATTAGGCTTGCCTAGTTGTAAAGACTAGGTGCCATCACGACACCTTACGGAGGGTTAATTTGGGTCGTGACAAGTTGGTATCAGAGCGCTAGGTTCATAGGAGTCGCGAGTCACAAGCCGGTTTATTAGAGTCCCCCGAATAGTTACGGAGACATTCGTACTTATCTTTGAGAGGATATGTAACTGTTAAGAACAATCATATTCCTTTGATTTCTTTGTCGTGCGAGATATTGACTTCTAAATTCTAAAACTCTATTCTATTCTTTCTCACATATGGTGAGGACCAACGATCAGAAACTCGAGCCCCCTTTCAGAGTCGCCAGAGGCCAGGGTCAGAGTAGAGGACGACCACACGATGCAGCCCGAGCACTTGCGAGAGCTGCATCAGAGGAGCCCCCAGCAGTTCCAGCTGGAGGTCCAGCACCGGAGATCCCTATTGCTACTCCAGCCCTCCAGGAAACTTTAGCTCAGTTCATGAGCATGTTCAGCACTCTGGCTCAGGCTGGACTATTTCTGATAGCTCCAACTACATCTCAGGATGGGGGAGGGGCACAGACTCCTGCAACCCGCACTCTTGAGCAGAGGGTCCAGGTTGATCAGGACCCAGAGTATATTCCTATGCCCCTAGTGGCTCCGGTTCAGCATGCGACCAGGGTAGCTGCTTCTGAGGCAAAGCAGCTCAGACTTGAGAGGTACAAGAAGTACCACCCACCTACTTTTAGCGGACTAGCTTCAGATGATTCTCTGGGTTTTCTTGAGGAGTGTCATCGTATTATCCGCACTATGGGCATTGTGGAGATGAGTGGGGTTTATTTCACTGCTTTCCAGCTAAGGGGAACACCATATCAGTGTTGGCATGCCTATGAGCTGAGTAGTCCGGACGAGACAGCCTCACTCACTTGGACTCAGTTTTCAGAGATGTTCTTGCGTGAGTATGTTCCTCAGATCCTCAGGGATGCTTAGCGCATAGAGTTTGAGTATCTGCGTCAGGGTACTATGACATTGTCGGAGTATGCAGTCCGTTTAAGTGAGTTAGCTCGCCATGCACCGACTCTGGTTGCTACAGTCAGAGAGAGGGTTTGTTGCTTCATTGAGGGACTCCACCCCAGTATTCTGACCAGTATGGCCAGGGAGTTGGAGATGGACATCACTTATCAGCAGGCAGTGAGCATTGCCAGGAGAGTGGAGGTCATGTTTGCCTGGGACAGAGAGGAGAGAGAGTCCAAGAGGTCTCGAGAGACTGGTCATTATTCAGGAGCTTGTGCACCAGCAGCACGCTATGGTAGGGGTTTTGTGAGTCACCTTGTTCATTCAGTTCTTCCAGCAGCCAGCGGTGTTCCAGCTCCTCCTAGACCTCAAGAGCCATATTATGCACCGCCAGTATCCAGTATGCCTCCTAATCGAGGTGCTATTGCCGGCAAGTCCAGCAGGCCAGGTCCGAGTCAGTCTCAGCCGTCACGTCCTTTGAGGGGCTGTTTTGAGTGTGGTGACACTCGTCATATGGTTAAAGATTGCCCCAGAGCCAGGAGGGGTGCACCTTCACATACTTATCAACCTCCACATGCTCCGCCAGGTCCTCCGACCATTCTTCCAGCCCAAGATGCCACCCCACCTCCTCATCCAGCTCGAGGTGGAGGTCGGGGAGGTCGAGGTCACCCTAGAGAAGGAGGCCAGGCCAGGTACTATGCCCTTCCAGCCCGTTCTGAGGCTGTTTCTTCAGATTCAGTCATCACAGGTATCGTCCCTGTCTATCATAGGGATGCATCAGTATTATTTGACCCAGGCTCTACGTATTCATATGTGTCTTCTTATTTTGCTCCATATTTGGGGATATATCGGGATTCTTTGAGTTCCCCTGTTTATGTATCTACTCCCGTGGGAGATTCTCTCATTGTAGAGTGCATATATCGGTCGTGTTTGATTGCTATTAGTGGTTTTGAGACCAGAGCCGATTTGTTATTACTCAGTATGGTAGATTTTGATGTTATCTTGGGCATGGACTGGTTGTCGCCCCATTATGCTATTCTTGATTGTCACGCTAAGACCGTGACGCTGGTTGTGCCAGGCGTGCTAAGATTAGAGTGGAGAGGTTCCTTAGAGTATACTTCCCGCAGGATCATTTCATTTCTTAAGGCTCAGCGAATGGTTGAGAAGGGGTGTGATACGTATTTGGCCTATGTGAGAGATGTCAGTATTGATACCCCTACAGTTGAGTCAGTTCCAGTAGTGAGGGATTTCCCTGATGTGTTTCTAGCTGATCTTCCGGGTATTCCGCCCGATAGAGATATTGATTTCGGCATTGATTTGTTGTCGGACACTCAGCCCATATCTATTCCTCTTTATCGTATGGCTCCTCCTGATTTGAAGGAGTTGAAGGAGCAGTTGCGGGAGTTGCTTGATAAGGGTTTCATCAGGACCAGTGTATCACCTTGGGATGCGCCGGTCTTATTTGTGAAGAAAAAGGATGGTTCTATGCGTATGTGTATTGATTATCAGCAGTTGAACAAGGTTACAGTGAAGAACAGGTATCATTTGCCTTGCATCGATGATTTATTTGATCAGTTACAGGGTGCCAGGATGTTTTCCAAGATTGACTTGCGTTCTGGCTATCATCAATTGAAGATTCGGGAGCCGGACATCCCGAAGACTGCTTTCAGGACTAGCTATGGTCACTATGAGTTTCTTGTCATGTCATTTGGGCTGACCAATGCCCCAATAGCCTTTATGCATTTGATGCACAGTGTGTTCCGGCCTTATGTTGATTCCTTCGTCATTGTGTTTATTGACGAAATCCTAGTATATTCCCGATCTCGGGAAGATCATGAGCAGCACCTGAGGAGCGTGCTTCAGACTTTGAGGGAGAAGAAATTTTATGCAAAATATTCTAAGTGTGAATTGTCGCTTGATTCAGTTGCATTTTTGGGCCATATAGTGTCTTGTGATGGGATCAAGGTAGATCCGAAAAAGGTGGAGGCAGTGCAGAGTTGGCCTAGACCGTCATGAGCTACGGAGATCCACAGTTTCCTTGGTTTGGCGGGGTATTACCGTCGCTTTGTGGGGGAATTTTCATCCATTGCAGCACCTATGACTAGGCTGACCCAGAAGGGTGCTCCATTCAGGTGGACCGAGGAGTGTGAGTAGAGGTTTTAGAAGCTCAAGACAGCTTTGACTACAGCCCTAGTATTAGTATTGCCTACAGGTTTGGGGTCCTACACTGTCTATTATGATGCCTCGAGGATTGTCCTTGGAGCGGTATTGATGCAGGACGGTAGGGTTATTGCCTAGCGTCTAGACAGTTGAAGGTGCATGAGAAGAATTATCCGGTTCATGATCTCGGGTTAGCAACTATTGTTCACGCCCTGAAGATCTGGCGTCATTATTTGTACGGTGTTCCCTGTGAGATTTACACTGATCACCGGAGTTTGCAGCACTTGTTCAGGAAGAAGGACCTTAATTTGCGTTGGCGGAGGTGGTTGTAGCTACTTAAAGACTATGATATCACTATATTGTACCACCTGGGGAAGGCCAATGTAGTGGCTGATGCCTTGAGTCACCGGGCAGAGAGTTTGGGGAGTTTGGCATATCTTCCGGCAGCTGATAGGCCCTTAGCCTTAGATGTTCATGCCTTAGCCAGCCAGTTTGTGAGATTGGATATTTTATAGCCTAGCCGGGTATTAGCTTGTGTGGTTGCTCGGTCTTCTCTTTATGACCGTATCAGGGAGCACCAGTATGATGATCCTCATCTTCTAGTTCTTCAGGACAGGGTTTGGCGAGGTGATGCCAGAGATGTGACTATTGGTGATGATGGTGTGATGAGGATGCAGAGCCGGATCTGTGTGCCCAATGTGGATGGGCTTCAGGAGTTGATTCTCGAGGAGGCCCACAGCTCGCGGTACTACATTCATCCCGGTGCCGTGAAGATGTACCAGGATTTGAGACAGCACTACTGGTGGAGGAGGATGAAGAAGGATATAGTTGGGTTTGTGGCCAAGTGTCTCAACTGTCAGCAGGTCAAATATGAGCACCAAAGGCCGGGTGGATTACTTCAGAGGTTAGAGAGTCCAGAGTGGAAGTGGGAGTGGATCACCACGGACTTTGTAGTTGGACTTCCACGGACTTTGAGAAAGTTCGATGCTATTTGGGTGATCGTGGATCGGCTGACCAAGTCAGCTCATTTTATTCCAGTGTTGACCACTTATTCTTCTAAGAGGTTGGCTGAGATTTATATCATAGAGATTGTTCGCCTTCATGGTATCCCAGTATCCATTATTTTAGATAGAGGTACGCAATTCACATCACGGTTTTGGAGAGACGTACATCAGGAGTTGGGTACTATGGTGGAGCTGAGCACAGCCTTTCACCCTCAAACGGACTGGCAGTCCGAGCACATGATTCAGATTCTTGAAGATATGCTCTGTGCCAGTGTGATGGAGTTCGGAGGGTCATGGGACCAATACTTTCCACTTGCAGAGTTCGCTTACAACAACAGTTACCAGTCCAGCATTCAGATGGCACCGCATGAGGCTTTGTATGGTAGGCGGAGCCGGTCCCCAATGAGATGGTTTGAGCCGGGCGAGGCCCGATTGTTAGGTACAGATTTGGTCCAGGATGCCCTGGATAAGGTGAAGGTGATTCAGGAGAGACTTCGCACAGCCCAGTCCAGGCAGAAGAGTTATGCGGACTGGAAGGTTTGTGATTTGGCATTTATGGTTTTTGAGCGGGTCTTGCTTCGGGTAACGCCTATGAAGGGCGTCATGAGATTCGAGAAGAAGACCAAGCTAAGACCGAGGTTCATTGGTCTTTTTGAGATATTGCAGCGAGTTGGGGAGGTTGCTTATGAGCTTGCCTTGCCTCCCAGCCTAGCAAGAGTTCACCCGGTATTTCACGTGTCTATGCTCTGAAAGTATCACGGTGATCCGACGCATGTATTGGATTTCAGCTCAGTCCAATTGGACAAGGATCTATCTTATGCTGAGGAGCCAGTAGCCATTTTGGACAGGCAGGTCAGAAAGCTCAGATCAAAGAATATTGCTTCAGTAAAAGTCCAGTGGAGGGATCAGCCGGTCGAGGAGGCAATTTGGGAGACCGAGCAGGATATGCGCAGCCAGTACCCTCATCTTTTCATAGTTTTAGGTATGTCTTTATACTCCTTCAAGGACAAACGATTGTTTTAAGAAGGAGAGGATATAACGACCCGGTTGGTCATTCTGAGAATTAGAGCCCCGATCCCCTAATATCTTCTTTCCCCACATTGTTTCTGCTTTTGGGATTTGCCGGAGTGATTGGTTATGGAATTCGGGAAGTTTTGGGACACTTAGACCCTAGTTGTTAGTTTAAGCCTTAAACATTGGACCGTAGTCGGAACTGTGTGAAGATGGATCCGCAATGGAATTTCGTCGATTCTGTTAGCTCCGTTGAGTGATTTTGAGCTTAGGAGTGCATCCGGAATATGTTTTGGAGGTCTGTAGTAGATTTAGGCTTGAATTGGCGAAAGTTAGTTTATCGGCGATTTTAGCCGATAGTGAAAATTTTGATATCGAGCTCGGAATGGAATTCCGAAAGTTGTTGTAGATTCGTAGTGTCATTTGGGACCTGTGTGTAAAATTTGAGGTCATTCAGACTAGATTTGATGTGGTTCGGCGTCGTTTGTAGAATATGGAAAAAATTCTAAATTCTTAGGCTTGAATCGTGCTTAATTCATGATTTTTGTGTTGTTCAATGTGGTTTGAAGGCTCGACTAAGTTTGTATGGTATTTTAGGATTAGTTGGTACGTTTGGTCAAGGTCCTGGGGGCCTCGGATGTATTTCGGATGCCTAACAGAATGAATTTGGACTTAGGAAACAATCTGGTGCCTTTGTTGGTTCTGGTGTTTCGCACGAGCTGCAGGTGCGGAGAGAGTGCGCAGATATGGAACTAGTGGGGCTGGTGATGGAGCGCAGGTGCGCAAGTTTGACAACACCTGCGAGCTCGCAGGTGCAAAGCGTGGGCGCAGGTGCGGAGCCTGGTTGCCTTAGTAAAATGTGCAGATGTGCCGATTTGGACTGCAGGTGCGGTATCCGCGCGAGGAATTGCCTGCAGATATGGCCCTAGCCCGGATAAGTGAGCTTCGCACATGTGATGATTTTTTCGTAGCTGCGCGACCGCAGATGCGGCCCCATGAGCGCAGGTGCGGAAATCGTTGGGTTGAAGAGGCAGATTCGAGGGTTCATTCCTCATTCTTCACCAATTCGAATTTTAGCTCGGGAAAAGGCGATTTTGCAAGGGTTTTGAAGAGGAAATCAGTGGGTAATAATTCTTAACTCTAATTCGTGTATATTTTATTAATCCATTATTGTTTTCCTCGTCTAATTATGGAATTTGAGGGTAGAAGTTTGAAAATGGGGGAAAACGGTTCCCCAATTGAAAATCTGAGATTTGAATGGGAATTTGACGTCGGATTTATATGATTTTTGTTCGAGTGAGCTCGTGAGTGAATGGGTGTTCATAAATTGTAATCGTTACCCGATTCCGAGACATGGGCCCAGGGAGACCTTTTGGGCATTTTTCCTAATTTCACGCTTTAGCTTCGAATTTATTAGCTAAATTAGTTGCTTGTAGTTATATTTACATTATGAAATTAATTTGAATAGATTCGGGCCATTTAGAGTCAGATACTCATGGAAAGAACGTGATATCGGGTTGATTTGAGCGGTTCAAGGTAAGTGGCTTGCCTAAGCTTGTGTTGGGGACTTTCCCCTTAGGATGTTTGATATTAATTGATGTTGTGGGCGCCGTGTACGTGAGGTAACGAGTACGTACACGGGCTATTATTGCAAAAATCCCATTTTTCCTTTCTAAATCATAAACTGTTTTTCCTTATTAAATTGCTCAAATACGTTTAATTATTTAACTTCGACTAGAGAAGCATGCTTACGTGTTTTAACTGCCTATTTGACATTATGTGCGCCATGCTTAGTTAAGTCCCTACTTTCCTTATCTGTGATCAGTATAAACTATATAACTCGATGCCATACCTGCCATTTCATCTTGCGTTGCATATTTAAATTGGGACTACGGACGTATTCTGGGAGATCCCCCTATCTTGCATATTTATTTTGGGACTACGAACGTATTCCGGGAGATCCCCCAGCACTGCATATTTACTTTGGGACTACGGACGTATTCCGGGAGATCCCCCTGTACTGCATATTCATTTGGAACTATGGGACGGTATCCCGGAAGATTCCCCACTGTGTTTACCTTGTTCTGAGCCGAAGGCTCCCTTAACTGTTAAAGTTTCGAGAATATCTTTAACTGTATTACCGTAAATTTTACTTATATCTTTTACTGTTTAATTTATTATATTTACTCAGGTAGGGCCTTGACCTGACCTCATCACTACTCGACCGGGGTTAGGCTTGACACTTATTGGGTACCATTGGGGTGTACTCATGCCCTTTCCTACACATGTTTTCGTGTGCAGATCTAGGTACGAGCTATCAGCCTCGGGGTTAGTGCATGCTGCTGATTGGACCATAGTCGGAACTGTATGAAGACGAATCCGGAATGGAATTTTGTCGACTTTATTAGCTCTGTTCAGTGATTTCGAGCTTAGGAGCGTGTCCGAAATATGTTTTGGAGGTCTGTAGTAGAATTAGGCTTGAATTGGCAAAAGTTAGTTTTTTGGCGATTTCGGCCGAAAATGGAAATTTTGATATCGAGCTCGGAATGAAATTCTAAAAGTAGTTTTGGTTCGTAGTGTCATTTGTGACCTGTGTGTAAAATTTGAGGTTATTCAGACTAGATTTGATGTGGTTCGGCATCGTTTGTATAATTTGGAAAAAGTTCTAAATTCTTAGGCTTGAATCCTTGCTTAATTCATGATTTTGGTGTTGTTCGATGTGGTTTGAAGGCTCGACTAAGTTCGTATGGTGCTTTAGGATTGATTAGTATGTTTGGTCGTGGTCCTGGGGACTCGGGTGTATTTCGGATGCTTAACGAAATGAATTTGGACTTAGGAAAAAATCTGGTGCCTTTGCAGATTCTGGTGTTTCGCACCTGCGGAAGGGAGGCCGCAGGTGCAGAGAGAGTGCGCAGATATGGAACTGGTGGGGTTGGTGATGGAGGGCAGGTGCGCAAGTTTTACCACTTTCGCAGGTGCGAAGCGTGGGCGTAGGTGCGTTTGGACTGTAGGTGCGGTATCCGCAGGTGCGAGGAATTGCCCGCAGATGCGGCCCTAGCCCGGATAAGTGACCTTCGCACCTGCGATGATTTTTCCGTAGGTGCGCGACCACAGATGCGGCCCCATGAGCGCAGGTGCGGAAATCGCTGGGTTGAAGAGGCAGATTCGAGGGTTCATTCCTCATTCTTCACCAATTCAAATTTTAGCTCGGGAAAAGGCGATTCTGCAAGGGTTTTGAAGAGGAAATCTGTGGGTAACAATTCTTAACTCTAATTCGTGTATATTTTATTAATCCATTATTGTTTTCCTCGTCTAATTATGGAATTTGAGGGTAGAAGTTTGAAAATGGGGGAAAACGGTTCCCAATTGAAAATCTGAGATTTGAATGGGAATTTGACGTCGGATTTATATGATTTTTGTTCGAGTGAGCTCGTGAGTGAATGGGTGTTCATAAATTGTAATTTTTACCCGATTCTGAGACGTGGGCCCAGGGAAACCTTTTGGGCATTTTTCCTAATTTCACGCTTTAGCTTCGAATTTATTAGCTAAATTAGTTACTTATAGTTATATTTACATTATGTAATTAATTTGAATAGATTCGGGCCATTTGGAGTCTAATACTCGTGGCAATAACGTGATATCGGGTTGATCTGAGCGGTTCGAGGTAAGTGGCTTGCATAATCTTGAGTTGGGGACTTTCCCCTTAGGATGTTTGATATTAATTGATGTTGTGGGCGTCGTGTACGTGAGGTGACGAGTACGTACACGGGCTATTATTGCAAAAATTCCATTTTTCCTTTCTAAATCATAAACTGTTTTTCCTTATTAAATTGCTCAAATACGTTTAATTATTTAACTTCGACTAGAGAAGCATGCTTATGTGTTTTAACTGCCTATTTGACATTATGTGCGCCATGCTTAGTTAAGTCCCTACTTTCCTTATCTGTGATCAGTATAAACTATATAACTCGATGTCATACCTACCATTTCATCTTGTGTTGCATATTTAAATTGGGACTACAGATGTATTCCGGGAGATCCATGTCTTGCATATTTATTTTGGGACTATGAACATATTCCGGGAGATCTCCCAGCACTGCATATTTACTTTGGGACTACGGACGTATTTCGGAAGATCTCCCAGCACTGTATATTTACTTTGGGACTACGCACGTATTTCGGGAGATCCCCATGTACTGCATATTCATTTGGAACTACGGGACGGTATCCCGGGAGATTCCCCAATGTGTTTACCTTGTTCTGAGCCGAGGGCTCCCTTAACTGTTAAATTTTTGAGAATTTCTTTAACTTTATTACCGTAAATTTTACTTATATCTTGTGCTGCTTAATGTATTATATTTACTCAGGTAGGGCCTTGACCTGACCTCGTCACTACTCGACCGAGGTTAGGCTTGACATTTACTGGGTACCATTGTGGTGTACTCATGCCCTTCCCTGCACATGTTTTCATGTGCAAATCCAGGTGCGAGCTATCAGCCTCGGGGTTAGTGCGTGCTGCTGATTCTAGGGGACTTCAAGGTACTACTGCTTGCGTCCGCAGATCTTCGGTGTCCTCTTCTACTCCCTCGCCTAGAGACGTTCTTTATTATCTTCAGACTTATATATAGAGCTACATATATTATAGCAGCTTGTGATTTAGTGATATTCCGGATCTTGGGAAAATTATTTTGTATATGCCGAGTGGTACTACTCTTGGCTATTCACAATATGCTGTTTATCTTTAAAATGTTGTGTTTTTCTTTATATTTTTCGTAATATTAGGCTTACCTAGTAAAGACTAGGTGCCTTTACGACACCTTACGGAGGGTTAATTTGGGTCATGACATCCTAACAACACATCCACAACCCAACAAAGCACCACAATGTATATATCAATAACACTAAACTCCGCATTGCAAACATTGCATTATCATAATGATATCCGGACATGAAGCACATCATATGTACACTCATCACCACATCTCTGGTCTTAAAAGTTGTTCATAATTAATTTCAGTATCATCAATTAATCTCATATTAACCACCACCTCATTTCAAATTTTCACAATACTGACAACAGAATGTGAGGCATGACGACCTCATGATTACTTACTCGGATTAATGAGTCACATTTAACGCCACCTGGGCACTCACCTCATAGGCTAAACCTCAATATTTACAGCACGAAAATGGTTGAATATGAACAGAAAAATATACAAGAATTATCAAATAAGCCTAACAGACATGACTCCCTATTAATATTATTATACAAATTAATTTCACAAAGGGGTAATTTTAAACTCATAAATATTTCACCACAAGGACCTCGTCCTTATATAACTTCCACCGCGACTTATAGTCCGGTTTAAATATTTTACATCATATATAAAATGAGAGGATCTCGTTCTCAACTCCAAATCAATAGTATTTTGCACATTGTGCCAACTGAAATTTTAATTTTCCTTTCTTTCTTCTATTAAATATATTTCATAAACAGTTTTCACAACACATAATGAACCCTCATACCGGTAGGGCGTGTAATTCATAAAAATTAGAATCAATTATTCCGAAACACATTAAACCCACTGTAATGAATAATAAAAATTATTTTTGGACTTATAGCCCTCAATGGTGTACAAACATAAATGACAGACATGGGCTCACATTTTCAAATCTCCCAGCACGGATAAACATATAAGTGGGTCACAAATTTACGAAGCTCACCCATAAGTGGAGCATAATAGGAGGACTCACCTCAATATTCAGAACCGAATCAAATTAAGGAAAATATCCTTTTATAATAAAAATCAGGATCGTACCTGTAACGACACCATCTGGTGTATTGGCCTCAGCCAAATCATAGTGATTAAATCAACGGGTCGGGCCTCCACCTCTTAGGCGCCCACTACCCGCCTGCCCTGCACTTCTAGGTGACTGTGCACGTGGAGTATCAACTGGAATAAAGCTTGTAGCTGGAGTGTTCTGAAGAAATCTACCCCTCCCAAGTCTGGGACAATCTCTCATGATATGCCTAGTATCACCATACTCATAACAACCCCTCTGGGGTCGTGGCTGATCGTACTAAGTCTGTGCCGGATAACTGGAATAACCACTGTTAGAATCTCGTGTCGGTGGTGCACTGTAAATAGAGCACTCCGAGTAATTTGATGTGCAGACTGAGTTGACCGACTGCTCGAGCCTCCGCTATAATGGGCTCTAGCTGAAGAGTAAAACCCACTAAACTCTCCAGATCTTCGAGACCTTTAGGCCTCCTTAGACTCCATTTCCTCACCTAAAACACCCTCAATCTTCCTTGCAATCTCTACTACTTGTTGAAATAGAGCATCAATTTGCAACTCTCGAGTCATGCATATTTTAATATCATAATCGAGCCCCTCAATGAATCTGCGGACCAGTTCTCTGATTGTAGGAACTAAGATAGGTGCATGATGGGCTAACTCACTGAACCTGATAGCATATTATGACACTGTTATAGTGCCTTGATGCAACCGTTCAAACTCTGTGCTCCACGCATCTCGGAGAGTCTGTGGAATAAATTCTTTCAAGAACATTTTCGAAAATTGAGCCCAAGTTGGTGGTGTTGCATCGGCTGGCCTACCTTCTTCATAGATTTTCCACCACCGATACGCTGCGCCTGACATTTGAAATGTAGTAAAGGCAACTCCTCTCACCTTCACAATACCCGTGGCACGGAGAATACGGTGATAATTTCTAGAAATTCTTGGGCATCCTCTGTAGTTGTGCCACTGAAAGTAGGTGGACTATACCTCTTAAACCTTTCAAGTCTCTTTTGTTCTTCTTCTGATGCCTCGGGCCTAACCTCAGGCCGAACCGGAATAACATGTTGTACCGGTACTACACCCGGAACCTGACCAATGTGAACCTGCTACTCTGGAGTTGAGATAGGAGTCTGAGCTACTCCCCCAATCTGCGGAATGTTTGGTGCAACAGAGATCAATCCCGCCTGAGTTAATATACCAAACATACTCAAGAATTGTGCTAAAGTATCATGAATTCCGGGGGTAACAGGTGCTTTTTGTACCTGTCACCCAATTGGAGGTACTAGTTGCTACTCAATTGTTATTCTGACAAATGCTCTAGTCGCAGCACATGCCCTTCCTCTACATCTACCTCGGCCCCGGCCTCTTGCAGCCCTAGTAGTTTGTGCGGATGCCTACTCAGCTAATCCAGTAGCACGTGTCCTCACCATCTGTGAGAGAATGGAGATACAAAGGTTCAAATTTCGCACGATAGGAATGAAAGAAATGGAAATTTCCTAACAGTGTCGTAGCCTCTCGAATATAAGTACAGACGTCTCCGTACCGATCCGCACGACTCTACTAGACTCGTTCGTGACTCGTAGAACCTATGAACCTAGAGCTCTGATACCAACTTATCACGACCTAAAATCCCACCACAGGAGTCGTGATGGCACCTAGTCTCTAAGTCTAGGTAAGCCGATTTCCATTACATTTTTGAAGCCATTTTATTAAAAAAAAACTAATCAAAACTAACATCGGAACAAATATGAATATACAACCTCCCAAGACTGGTAGTACTGGGTCACGAACTCTAACTGAATACATAGAATGATCACGAGGACCGAATATACAATATTATTTGATTACAAGTTAACAGTACAATGAAATGAAAAGACTCCAAGGGACTGCGACGACCAAGCAGCTCTACCTTGAATCCTTACGATCCCGCTTTAACTATGCTCAAGTCTGTTATCTTCAATACCTGGCTCTGCACAAAAATGTGCAGAAGTGTAGTATGAGTACGCCACGGTCAGTACCCAGTAAGTATCAAGACTAACCTCAATGGAGTAGAGATGAGGTACAGTCAAGACACTCACTAGTCTAATAACTTGTGCAATATAATATACAAAATAATAGGAAACAAATAACAATAGGGCAACATGAAACAGCCAGTGATATGCACAGCAGACAACAAGAATACCATTAATATCGCTCAACAATTAATAAGTATAATTACACCCAATTAAATCAAGTCCTTCAAATAAATGTCTTTCACATATAATTCTTCCAAATAGTTCTCTTTCAAATATAATTTTCTCAAATAATTATTTCTCAAATATAATTCTTTCAATAAATATTTTCAAATATAATTTCCTCAAATAAATATCTTTCCAATACAATTCTTTCCTATAATACTTTCTAAGTAAAAATCCTTCCAAATAAATATTTTGAATATAATTCTTTCAAGTAAAAAGTCACCATGTGATACCTCATTTCATAATCATAAAAATACGGGTCTCAGCCCATTTTCATATTTTTCGTAAACACGGTCTCAGCCCATTTTTATATTTTCACGGCACCTCGTGCCCATAATTAAATCATCATATTTTCCCGGTACCTCGTGCCCTCATTTCATATCACAACTCTATAGACAATTCACGTTCCAATTATCATTATCATTTCATCACAGGACCTCGTGCCCACATTTCATATCACAAATGCACGGACAATTCACGTGCCAAATATTCTCATTATTTACTCACGGCACCTCGTACCCACATTTTATTTTATAATCCGCCTGGCAATAGCCACAGGCTCTCAATTTCAACATAAATCAGATTGTTATCAATTTACCAACAACAAGACAAGTTGCACAAGTTATAAAAATAAACACAAGAAAATCACAACATCACATGAAAATTATCAACACCACAACCCCACATCATCATATATCGTCCCTAACAATATCCACCCTTATCGCTCCTATTCCCACCATTATCACTCTTATAGCCACCCTTATCGCTCCTATTGCCACCCTTATCGCTCCTATAGCCACCCTTATCTCGCCGCCCAGGCAATATTTCAACAAACACAACAACAGTGAAATGCCACCCTTATACCCACATAATATCAACAGTGAAATGCCACCCTTATACCCACATAATATCAACGGTGAAATTCCTAAAATAATAACTCACACAACACAACAATTTATACGTGAAATTAACACGACAATATAATAAAATCAATTCATATCACATTTTGTCCAATTGCCACAACCAAATTTCAAAGATATAACAAAATCAATTAATTTCACAACAAATAGTCTAAGGCCCCACACAATGTATATAACACCCAAAACCAATCAATAGAGATAGAAAAATAATCAACATAGGACATACCTTCATTAATCCAAATTTAGATAATTATATTAATACCTCTTCTTAAGTTCATTTAATTAATTATTTGCAGAGGAAAAATCCATAACGAAATTAAATCCCACGAATATCAAACTCACAGAATTCACATAAATACACAAGTAACATGCACATCAAATCGTCATATAAAACTAAATCCAATAAATGCGAAATGAAGCATGGCAAATAGATGACTAAATAAATACCAACAATTATCCAATTTACTATATAATATGCCCAAGACTCTAACTCAATAAAATTTGTACATATAAGCCCGAGTACGTACTCGTCACCTCGCGTACACGGCTTTTCACTTTTTACAAATGGCACATAAGACTCGATGCCTAAGGGATAATTCCCCCACTCGAGGTTAGGCAAGAGCAGTGTTATATTAGACTGTACCAACCATCTTGACACCAAGTCAAAACTCTATATATAAAGTTTATTTATATTTAAATAGATGCCGTCTCTTTCATGGTTTATATAAGAGAGAAGTTAGATACTACACATAGATATGAAGTCTCTTAGCCGGACATCGTCACGGCCAGAGAGGATAGACTAGAAGAAAAACTAACTAAGAAAGAAATCAGTACCTTTTGGCCGGGATGCAAGGCCTGAAGATGAAGAACTGAAAACTCTTTATTTACTTGTGTTCTTCTATTACAAGCTACTAACTGCTAACTTCTTACTTACAATCTAGAGAGAGAGATAGTATTAGAGAGAGAGGGTCTCGAATCCTTCTTCTCTGAACAAACGAATGAATCCTATATATAGAAAAAAAAAATCTATGAACAGTAAAAAGTGGGTCCCGTGGGTCCCTGTTACAGTGTTTCTACTGTTGAAACAATGTATCTACTGTTGATGAACAGTATATCTACTGTTTGAGTGGGTCCGGCGGTTTCACTATTCTTGTGGGGTCCAGCTGTTTCACTGTGCTGGTCTTTTGTCTGCTTCTTTCATTTTGAGGATGAATTCTTCCGCATTTTGCAAATCTTCATCAGACAGTATTCTCTCTGATTCAAGGGGTTGAGAATCTTCAGCGATATCATCATTGCTGGTTTCACTCTGCATGGAAGTGTCTGATTTCTCAATTTGATTAATGGAATGAAGTAAATTTCTTTTGACTTCTTCCAAGTAATTGTTAATCATCTCTGCTTTATCTCCTTCTTGAAAGGAAATTCTTCTGGCAATATGCCGTACTGAGCTGTCATCAATTACCTCTTTCTGAGGTTTGCTGGAATATTCTTGGATCTTTATTTCGATTGAATCCAAGAGTTCTTGACCATATAATGTCTTTGTTTTGGGATCCTTCTTCATTAGTTTGTCCCAAAAATTGTTGTAAAAAGCCCTGTATAAGCATGGGACCTGTTCTTCGGTGAATCCGACTTCTGGAGTCCATTTATGAATCCAGGGAATAGAAAATTCCAGAAAGAAATAAATCTGGTTAATTTTGTCTGGGTAACAGATATGATCCGTGTGATATAAATTGTTTATAAAAGGTGAACATTTTATCCATTCTTTGTATAATATGAGAAATGGATCTGGTAAAATTTTTATTGTCGGACCGTGGTATGACCACCAGTTCAAAAACCAATTAGGAACAGCTTCTGCAAATATCTTTGCACATACTTTAATAAACCAAGTATGTTTAAGTCTATCATTGTTATAGTATAACACTTTATCAAATGCTTGGATATAATCCCAATAGGTAAAATTCATTCTGGATTTGTTAAGGCTTATCTGCCTTTCTTTCATTGTGGATATACCCCAGTCTTCAACAGATATAATCTGTTTAATAATAATCTTCGAGAAGTTATAAACATTCTCGTCTGTGCTATATCCAGAAAAGTGCTGAAAATCTGCACTGCCAGTACTGGTTAATATTGTTTCATAATTGGATCGGGTTTTGTATGACTCACCCGGATAATATAATCCATTTATTAAATACCTTTGGAATATCTTCCATGGCTCTTCTTTTCTCTGAATATCAGAGTTTTCTAAAAGAAATATCATTTCTTTTTTAGAAACTTTTTCATATGACTTGATATCATCATTGTCATCCTTTGCAATGGAAGCAAAAGTATCACTTTGCTTAGCAGAAGTATCTTTTTGTTTTTGAGCAGTCAAATAAGCCTGCAAATGTGCGTATAATGGACTATGTTCTGGAATATCTTCCATATGGACGGATGGTCCGGTCGATGATTCTTCTCTGAGAGATATCCTCTCATTAGTTATACTCTTTCTTCCCATTTGTATAACTGGGGAGTTTGATGTGGATCTGTATGACGATCCTGAATGTGTAGATCTTCCTTTGTACTGTAGGGATGATCTTCCCCATCCTCTACCTCTTCCCCTACCCCAGGGGGGTTCCATCCTGTAAATATTCACGAGATAAGAAATCTGGTAGAGAATTATCAATTCCCTTTTTATATTGTATTTCAAAATCAAAAGGGGCTAATTGAGCCTGCCATCTAGCAAATATCATTTTTGAGGTATGATGTTTAAAATCTTTGTTAAACATATATTTAACAGATTGTGCGTCAGTTTTTATTAAAAACTTTTGATTGTATAAGTCATCTTAAAATTTCAAAACACATTTTACTATGGTTAACATTTCATGGGCCACAGTAGCGTATTTTCTCTGGGCTTTAGACCATTTACCAGAGTAAAATCTAATCAGATATTTATGCTTATTATTGGGATTTATTTGCTTTAAAATCCCTCCATAACCAATATTAGACGCATCAGTCTCGATAATCTTTTGCCATGCAGGATTAGCAAGGGTTAAGCAAGGTAAAAATTTAACATGTTTCTTAATAGATTTAACTAAAGCAGTATGACTATCAGTCCAATATAAAAGTCAGCAGAGGTGTGAAACAAGTCCAGTTCCCGGTCACACGGTGATTTCTGTTTTAGCTTAGTTGAGGAGGCATGGCGGATTACCGCCCGCCACTTGATCCTGTTAAAATGGTATCAGAGCCTAGGTACTTTCATGGTATATATAAGATAGATATGAAATATTCGACATAGATATGGTTCTGAAATATGGATTTAGGAGAAACTAGTATGAAAAATACTAGGTTGGAAGAGGTAGATATACCTCAAAACCTTGATTTGTTAAACAAATGGACTATTCCTAAAGTCCCTATTAGAACAATCTATGATTATGGATGGTTTGATAAACTTTCTTCTAAACAACTTGTTAAAACAACTGAGCAATCTTTAGCTTTAAATTCGTCTGAACAGACTATTCGTTTGTTAAACAAGCATGATGTAGAAGTTTATAGAAACCAATATAATTATTTGCATATTGGTATGGTTCAAATTGCTTTTAAGCCATTAACCCTAAAAGGGTTATCAGAGACGTTTTTGGCTGCTCTCAGAGATGCCAAAAATCTGAATTTTAGACAGTCTTTGATGGGTTCTATTGAATCTACTGTTGCCTATGGCCCGATATATTTCAATACTCAACCCAATCTGCAACTATCTCTATCTGATATTAATATACTTGATGCTTTGACATTAAATGTGAAAGCGTGGTTATAATTATGCACCTGGTTCTGAACTTATATGTTTATCATATAGAATTTATTTCAAATTGCTATCTACGTTAAACCCTAGATGTAAATTATATGATACATCTGACCAGACTATATTAGTGAAAATAAATTTTACAAAGTCTAAGGTCACCACGAGGAGACCCATTTAGTGGGAAGAAATTAATTTTCCAACCACATGGACTTTGGATTCGGTCATATCCCCCAGTCAGATAACTGATGCTGTAAGTAATACTGAGTATTCTCATATTACTCAAGATCCATATGGTAGGATTTGCATTCAGTTTGATGATAATAGTTCCACTTATAGTAGACAATCATTCTCTAATAATAGACTGTTGCCTTCTACTAGTTCTAATTATAACAGACATTCTTTTACTAGTCATAGACTGTTGCCTGCTATTCAATACATTTCTCCTATTGAACCAGTCTATGGACCAGCTAGAAATCTTGCTGCTTCTTTACACACAATTTCAACCAAAATAGGTGATAAACCTGTTGAAAGGGTTAAGATTAACCCTAAGACAAATATTGTTCAGGATAATGATAATATTTCTGATAAGGATATTCCTTCTGCATCCGAAATGGATTTCGACCCAGATAATTTTTAAATGATTCCACACCAAATTGATTTTAGTCCAGGGTTACAAGCCAGAGTTTATATTCAAAAAGGATTTTTTAGTAATAAATGGAACCGGTTTGAAACTTGGTTTTTTGATACTTATAGTAAAGAGGATTTAAACAATATTTCTCAAGAATTTTATGAAACTTGTGCTTTACATAATCAAATTATGTATTTTGTTCCTTGGTTTATAACCACATATTTACCACTTTTTATAAAAGTTTTAGAAAGATCTTATAAAGACGGGAGTGGCAATATAACTAAAGCCATTTACCCCCCCTCAAGCACCTTTTGTTTTACCTAATAATACAGGTATTACTTTTATTGCATTTCAAAAATTTATTGATGAAGATGTTGCTGCAGTCAGCATCGCAGAAATTAATAAATTAATTTCTCAAAATAATTATTTAGGCTTATATGTTAAAGTTTTGGGAGAACAGATTAGTTTTCTTGATAAAAAACTTGATGATTTAACAGTTTTGATAAAAGATATGAGTACTAGCAAGAAGATTCAAGGGGTTGAGAATCTTCAGCGATATCATCATTGCTGGTTTCACTCTGCATGGAAGTGTCTGATTTCTCAATTTGATTAATGGAATGAAGTAAATTTCTTTTGACTTCTTCCAAGTAATTGTTAATCATCTCTGCTTTATCTCCTTCTTGAAAGGAAATTCTTCTGGCAATATGCCGTACTGAGCTGTCATCAATTAAAATTCCTCCGTAACCAATATTAGACGCATCAGTCTCGATAATCTTTTGCCATGCAGGATTAGCAAGGGTTAAGCAAGGTAAAGATTTAACACGTTGCTTAATAGATTTAACTAAAGCAGTATGACTATCGGTCCAAGGATTTTTATAATTCTTTTTTAGCCTATCATATAAGGGGGCTAAATCAAGTGACAAATCTTTATAAAAAGGCAAAATGTAATTTAAACTTTTTCAAAAATCTTTGTAACTGAGTTTTATCAGTAATAATATCGGGAAACTTCGAAGCAAAATCTATCGATCTTTGAATAGGAGTAATCTTCCCTTGACAAATATAATGTCCTAAAAATCGGATGTTAGTTTGGAATAAACTCATTTTTTATTTTGAGATAACCAAACTATTTTGTATAACAATTCTTTTAAAAATATCTAAATGCTTAATATGCATTTCAAGTGTTTTGGAAAATACCAAAATGTCATCAATATAGACAATGATAAAATCTAGATAGGGGTTGAAAATATCATTCATAATTTTTTGGAATTCTGAAGGGGCATTCTTCAAATCAAAAGGCATAACATTCCATTCATATTGCTCAAATGGAACATTAAAAGCAGTTCTATAAGTATGCTCTTTAAATATTTGGATCTGCCAATATCCAGATTTTAAATCAAATTTTGAAAATATATTGGCATCATATAATCTAGACAATAAATCTCTTTTATTAGGGATAGGATATCTAACCCACTTCAAATATTTATTCAAAGGTTTATAATTAATGACCAATCTAGGAATACCACGTTCCTTTTCAGCTGCGTTATTAACATAAAAAGCTGTACAAGACCAAGGAGATTTTGAGGGTTTTATCAAACCCTTTTGTAACAAGCTATCAATTTTCTTTTTGCAGAATTCTACTAATTCCGCGTTCATTTGACAAGATCAAGATTTAGTAGGAATATCATCCTCAGAGAAATTATCTTTATATGGAAGAGTGATTATATGCTTTTTACGATTCCAAAAAGTACTAGGATGATCAGCACAAATATCAATAGCAATCTGCTCAGAAATCAATTTGATTTTTCCCTGTATTTTAGTAGAATTCATAGTATCAAAAATATTCATACTAAATAATTCTAATTGTAAAGAATCAACATGTTTCTGCTTCATATCAATTAAAGCATTAATGTCTCTAGTTACTGGATATGTAACAAAAGTATAACTTATCTCTTTATCATTATAAGTAGCAGTAAAACCTTTCGAGTCTATGCTAGTAAAAGGATAAATAGCGTTGATAAACGGTGTTCTAAGTATAATAGGCGGGTATAACTGGTTTTTAACCAAGAAAAAGAAGTGAGGAATACAGACTTTATTCTGACAAATACCCGTATTAGGAAGTTTATACGTTATATCTAAAGCATGTCCTGATGCAGATCTAACCATATGAGTAGTTTTTTGAAAATATTTCGTAGGTATTAAACCTTCTTGTATGCAGCTAACATCTGCTCCACTATCAATCATGGCAATGTTTGTAATAGAAAAACTATTATCAATGAGAATAGTACATTTGATATACCATTTATGAGCAGTAATAATTTGCATCATTCCTAAAAACATATCATGTTTAGGTTCAAAACTAATAGGTTTTTCTTCAATATCATTTTCAGAAATACCTTTATTTTTATCATTAGCTTTCTCAGCTAGAGAATTGATTTTCTCAATCTGAGTAATCCTATGATCACAAATCATTTGATTTTGTTTAAGAGATGTAATCTCTCGTTTCAAGTTTTCAACTTCAAATTTTAAGTCATCGAAAGAAGAATCTCTTGCTGGAATAGTACTTTTATTTGAAAGACGGTTATTAACCTCTAATAAAGAATAAGGTGGGGAATATTCAAATTCTTTTTCAAAAGGTTTCGAAAAACTTGAATTTGAACTAGAACTTGGACTAGCAGCCAAATTAATAATTTTTTCACGAAGTTTTTCATCAGTAACTTCTTTTAAAAGTTTTATTACATTATCAGATGTAATAGTTTTCACGTTCAAATCTTGAAATTGTGATTGCAATTTATAAAATTCATCATCATCACAATTACATGTGTCACCTTTGTAAGTTGTACAAGTATTATCAATATTTTTATCACTATCAGATAAGTCAAGTAAATCAATTTCAGCTTCCGATTCTGACTCAGAATAATAATCAGATTCTGATCCAGAAGTGTATAACAAACTATCAACCTTATCACGTAACTCATCGTCTAGTCCTAAGGTTTTCAGCTTTTGAAGCTTACAATTTGGGGCTATATGGCCAAATTTACCACACTTATAACACTTAATGTCAGCAAGATCTCGCTTAGATTTATTTTTCGTAAATCTAGTAGCCTTACGATGGGCTTTCTTAGTTTCTCGTTCTTCTTTGGATCTATATCTAGATCTCTTTCTCCTATAAGGACTGTCTTGGTTGAGGTATCTATGATACTTATGTTTCTTCTTCTTATGAACGGAACTCTCGGGTAAACCGAACTGGTATAAAAATCTCCTAAGTGGGATTTTTCTTTAAACTTATCCATCTTAAGCTGTCTGGACAATCTTAACTCATTGCACAGGTTTAACCCTTCCTGTGTGCAAATTCCTATCAACTTACCATAGGTATAAGTATTGTATGGAATTTCACCATAGCTTCCTCTTAGAATATTTCTAACTCTTTCCGCAAATAGGGAGGGAAGGTCATCTATAAACTTAGCTTTCCAATGGTCCAACTTATTCTCTGGTAGTTCCATCACTCTACTCAGAAAAGTGCCTTTATACCATCTAAATTCGCTTAAGGTCCTACATCTAAGGCCATTAAGCAAAGTTCGGACAGTCTCATTCTGATTGGTAAATCTACCATTGAAATGTTCTAAAATAGTAAGAATAAGGGTATAAACCGCATCTTCTCTATTTGCCACTAGGGCCATGCCTAAGTTATCAACTCCTTCGTCAATGGATTTAGCGTTAATAACCATTACTCTATCTTCTATAGTCAAATAATTATCCCACCAGCCACGAAGATGGCCAGTAAAACCTGCAACAATCATTCTGCAAATATTTCTATCTGTATTTTTCACACTTTTACAGATAGTTGCATACATAAGCATTCTATGTACAAGAATAGTTAACTTCCTATCAGTCAAACCATCAAGATTCCATTCATAAATTTCGGAACCACTGTAAGACGTATTAGTTTGATTCCAATCATGTTCCTCTATTAAAACATCTTGAGGAGTAGGACGATTGTAATAATAAGTTTGCATTCTGGGTTTATCAGCATATCTGCTATCAGCAAACTTACTATTCTTTTTGGGATAACTATTGAGTTTATTAATCTCTGACAAAACATCATTTTTGTAATCAAAAGTAGCGTCCATTTTATCAGCAAAATCTTTTGATAAATCAATAGGTTTGATATTCAAACTGGATAACTTTTTATCAAGAAGTTCTTCTAAATCATTTAAAGATTTAAATTTAAAATCCTGAATCTCAGGGGGTCTTTGTATATGAGTAAGAATAGTTTGAGCTTCTGATTTGATTTTTGAAGTAGAGGCAATATCAAATTGATTTCCGAGCAGATTGCTATTGATATTTGTGCTGATCATTCTAGTGCTTTTTGAAATCGTAAAAAGCATATAGTCACTCTTCCATATGAAGATAATTTCTCTGAGGATGATATTCCTACTAAATCTCGACCTTGTTAAATGAACGCGGAATTAGTAGAATTCTGCAAAAAGGAAATTGATAGCTTGTTACAAAAGGGTTTGATAAAACCCTCAAAATCTCCTTGGTCTTGTACAGTTTTTTATGTTAATAACGCAGCTGAAAAGGAACGTGGTATTCCTAGATTGGTCATTAATTATAAACCTTTGAATAAATATTTGAAGTGGGTTAGATATCCTATCCCTAATAAAAGAGATTTGTTGTCTAGATTATATGATGCCAATATATTTTCAAAATTTGATTTAAAATCTGGATATTGGCAGATCCAAATATTTAAAGAGCATACTTATAGAACTGCTTTTAATGTTCCATTTGGGCAAACCTTTGTCTGTAGTAGACTGGATCCGAGCCAGAATGAGACTCACCTTCCGATTCCTCGGGCAGTTCTGGTGGCATCTATTATGGCTGGGTACCCAATCAATGTGGGTGTCATGATGTCAGCCAACATCTTTGTAATCGCACAGCAAGATGAATCGTCCTACCCATATCCCAACACTATTAAAGAATATCTCACTGATGCAAGGGTAGAGCCAAGGGATTACAACACAAAGGTGAAGCCGAAGAAATCTTTTACTTTGTACTCATTGATGGATGTGAACAACCCGAAGAAGAAAGTTCAGCCTCCTACCACCACATGCCAGTCTGATGAGCCAGCCGTGGTAGTTTCTGAGATAGTTGATATTCTACCTCTTCGGCTGAGCCTTCTTCCAGTGTTACAGCTATGCCTCTGCCATCATCCATAATTCCTACTACAGCTCAATCCACAGCTCCCACCTCATCTCTGAGGCCAGTGCCCATACCTACTGCCCCACTATCTGCGCTGCGAGTCTCCCAGACATTGGCGAGTTTCAACAACTGGATGCAGATAGATACTGCAAAGTTGTCTGACTTGTCCAATACTGTTGCAGTGCAGTCCACTTCTCAAGCACCTCAGGTTCCCTCGACCATGGATGAGACACTAAAGAAGATTTTAGAGAATTAAAGATAATTATGAGCACCTTGGTATAGCATGGGTCGGTGATAGAAGAGCTGCGAAAGGAAGTAAAGAAGATGAGGAAGTCCCAGTCCAGCAAGAAGTCAGTGGATAAGCTCCGGAATGAGGTGAACAGAATTGCTACAGTCGGAGACCTTCCCTTTGACATGCTGCTTGACCTGCACCAGTCTGCCCCAGATCCTTCAGCCCCATCTACCGGTAGCACCAGCTGGCCAGTCTGAAGAGCCAGACCTTGCTGCCAACACTACTGAGGTAGTGCATCCTTGAGTCTAGGATGATGAGATCAAATTGGTTGATCCGGGGGGCGATGACATTGCTGGGGACACAGAGATGTCCAAGGAGCCATAGGGAGTTTTCTTCACTCTTTCCCTCTTTTACTCTTATTTTTCTAAGCATTGGGGACAATGCTTATTTTTATTTAGGGGTGGAGTTTTTTTGACACATTTGGTACACTTTGACGCATTTGGCCTGTAATAATTTGATTATATTCTCTCTTTTCTTATTTGTATGTATATATCGTTTCTCTTTCTCATTATATATATTCATCCTATCTTTAGTAGTTTTTGCTTATTAGCTTCTTTATTTTTGTTTCCATATTAGTTCTTGTTTTGTTAAGTAGCTTCTTTTTATGTTTTAGTAGATAATAAGCCTTTGGTTTTCTTAACATGACAGTTCTTTCAAAAGATAGTTGTTGTGTGAACCGGGTGACTCATCCCAACGATTGATGGCGTGATAACCTTCTTAAGGGAATTAGTCCATTTTGTGTTTAGGTAATAATAGTAGTAGTAATGAATAAAAAGACCTAATTAAGTCGTTCTCTAAGAGTCAACCATGCTTCAATTGGCACCAACACACTTAACTACGTGTTTATGGTTAGAGACAAGGCTTTTAAAAGAAATAGCTCTAGTTAGTAACTTTGTGGCTCTTGAGTTGACTTTGGTAATTATCGAGTGGTTTAATTGGACCATAGTGATCTTTAAAATTGAATGTGGTCATTGTAGGTTCTCCGCTCTATCCTCCTTTACAATCTAATTGCGTGAGGAGTGAGATGAATTGTTGCTAGTCCAAGTATGCATGCGAAAGGTCTAGAACTTGCCCTGAATATGTTTCAAGGTGAAATCCTAAGTTTTGCTTGGTTTGAGAAGTGATTGTAGGCTCTCCTTGGCCCATTTGAGTTTTCTATTGCCAACCAATGTCGTTATACCTAGTCAACCCCTTTGAGCCTCTAGCCTTTCTTATTTGATAATCATGTTATAAGCCTTTACCCATTTTGCCGTGACCCTCTCTTGGCACCCGGACTTTCCTTAACACTCTTGTGAAACAAATGGCTTAAAACGTAAGTTTGGGGGAGAGATGAGGAATTTGAAAATTATATCAAGGCACAAAATTAGAAAAGAAATGATCTCTATGATAAGAGAAGGCAAGAAAAGAAAAGAACAAAAAAAAATGCAAAAAGTGAATAAGGAGAAGGGATAAAATTGTGCAAATTGTAGGAATGTTGGAAATTTGGTCTCCCATGATGAAATCCGAATAAAAAAGGAGGGTTCCGAAGCATAAGGAAATAAAGGACGCAGAAGCAAAAAAGTGCGGTCCGCAGAAGGAATTCTACTGCCTTTTAAGAAATTGCGGACCACAGAATTCCATCTATGGCCGCGACCCAAGCTATAGAACCCAACATGATTTTTACAAATATGGGGACCGCACAAGAATTGTGCGGCCGAAGAAGTTACTTCGCAACCGCAATCCAGAAATATGCGGCTGCAGAATCTACTCTCCTGCCAACTGAAGAAATCTACGAATCGCTCATGGAATTGTGCAGCCGCAGAACCTCACGAGAGGCATTTTTGTCAGTGAATTTTGGCCCTCTATAAATAAACGAGTTTCACAAATTTAGGCCAAGTTTTAAAGAAAAAGTTGTTGTAGCTGTTACCTTTTACTACTTTAGGAAGTTTGTAACCATTTTAGTGTTTTAAAATTATCTTTTACTATTTTATTCTTTGAATATGAGTTTCATTAGTTTTTCTTCTTTATTTACCTCAATTCCCATTAGGAGGAGCTAGATTTTTACTAGGGTTATGACCCAACCCTAGTGTGTAATCCTTATGGTTATTTAATTTAATGCTTGTTTATGATTGGGTGTCGATTAGCTTAGTTCATGCTTCAATTTTAGAATTAATGGTTGCAAATATTGTTTCATGCCTTTTTGACTTAGTCTCTACTTGAGAAAGAGGGACCTTATCTAGGATAACTTGGCTAACAAGGAATTGGGCTAATTGAGAGATTGATTAGCCTAATTAAAGGTTTAAAACTAGAGATGGTAAGAACCCGACTTGAGCTTATATCAACTATTTTTTTTGATACCCATTTGGACTTGAGAAAGTCAAATTGGGCAAAATCGCTCTTTGACCGAGAAGTATTGAATGTGTAATGTAGAGTTGAGAGCTATAATACACCCCAATCAAGAAAACAAATATTAATGTCTCTATCCCATTAGGCGAACACTTAGGTTATGGTCACATCCCTAGGCCTTTAAACTATTTGGAAAAACACCAAAAATATTCATTTCTAGTTTCTTTTCCTTAGCTTGCAATTATTAGAGTAACAGTAGAAGTAGAAATTAAAACTCTGTTATGGAAGTGCAATTTTAGGTAGTCCATTCGCTTTCTTCAAATATATACTCCTAACACCCCTTATAACTCTATGTGGATTCGACCCCAACTCATAATTGGGTAATTTATACTGCATACAACCGTATCATATCTCTTATCGAAATGTGTTGTGGACGTCATCAGGCATGGAATGAGATAGTTCATCAAATACGAGAAGGCATGAAAACAATTATTTTGACGGCATATATACACTCGTCACCTTGCATATACGTCGTTACATATGTAATTCACATAACATATAGTTCAAAGTTTCCTAGTTCCCTCAAATCAAGGTTAGACCCAACACTTACCTCACTCGACAACACAAGCAATCAACCAACCATGACCTTGCCTTTTGAACAAGCCTCAAAACCAACCAAATCTAGCAAATTATTGACCAAATGATTCAAAATAAGCTTTAGGAACTACCCACAAATGAAAGAGGTTCAATTTATATCATTTTTGAAAAGTCAACCCCGGGCCCGCTTGGTCAAAAATCAGATTCAGACCAAAACGAGATCACCCATTCTCCTCGAGCCCGGTTATGTGATTTGTTTCGAAATCCGAACCCAATTCGAGCAATTTTACAAAAATCACCAATTTTTCCCAAATCCCTAATTTCTACCATGAAAATCCTAAATTTGATGTTGAAATCTCATGAAATGTAATGTGTAATTGAAAAGAAATTGATTAAAGTTACTTACCAATGAATTTAGAAAGAAAAGTCTCTTGGAAAATCGCTTACAGGGTGTTTAGGGTTAAGAGATTGTGAGAAATGAGCAAAATTCCATTTTTCTCTCTTTTACCCAGCTGCGAACACCGCATTTGTGAGACAAGGGTTGCAAATGCGAACCCTGTCAGAGAAGAGTAAAAGTCGCAAATACGACATTTAGATCGCAAATGCGAACCCAGATCCATTGTAAATGTGACCGAGAACTTTGCAAAAGAGAAGCTGTAGACTAGGGGTTAGTGACCGCAATTGCGACCACTTCCTTCGCAAATGCGAAGGTCCAGAGTTCGTAAAAGCGCACAAATAATTGCAAATGGGAGATTCGCTGAGCCCAACCCATGCTCGCAAATGCGAAAGGTTCTGCGCACGCAATTGCGAGATCTGCAACAGAGCACCAACACTGGTATTGCACCAACAGATATTTCCTTTGCAAAACTCCATTTTAAGTCATTCCTTTTTAGTGTATTCAGACCTTAGAACCCTAAAAGCATTCTCTCAAGTTTTTCTCATGATCCAAGACCCAAACAAAGGGCAAACAACACAAATCAAGTGTCGGGAATCTCGTGGCGCTAATAAGTTTCTTGTTCTTCTTGTTGTTGCTCATTTGTTTTTTGTTCCAGCTTGTGTGGGAGGTTGGTTTAAGTGGTTTGTGTTCTGTAAATACTCCCTCATGTTTTTAATATCAACCCTGGGTGATTTCAAGTCTACTAAAGTGATTCTAGTGCCGAAAAACCCTAATTGATTGCTAGTTTCGCTTCCTTGTTCTTGTGGCAGCATTGGAGGGATATTTCGTGGACAATTAAGGTCAAATTGGAGTTGTTCTTTCTGTTTAAATGTAAGAAACCCCTTACTCTATATGTATTTAAGATTATCTAAATGGCGACTTAGTCATTGAAGCTAGAACTTGTGAAATATATATCGAAAGGCTTGGTAGTAATGTTGTCGGTTGGTGGACTGTTTTGGGAGGCCCAATATGATTATTATTGATGTTGTTTGGGTTGTTTGGTGATTATTTTGACTTGTGGGAAGTCATATAAATAGGGGTAATTCTGTCCGTTTCCTCGTAAAATAGGTTGCAGCCGATACATAATAGTTATGACGCTTAAACGATAACGATAATGTCATTTCTCTTATTGTAGACTAAGGAATCGTGACATTTGCATAGCTTGAGGTTGGGCAGTATATACAAGGTATGTGAGGATATCCCTTTCCTTCTTTTGCACGACTCCGATTGTACATAATGTAATGAACGAGCTTCCAAAGATACTCCACTCTTAGAAGCTAGCAATACTTACATTGTTTCCCTTCTTATGGAACGATTGATGTTGATGTTGCTTCTCTTTTTCTTATGTTATCAATGTTGTTGTTACTTCCTAATTCTTATAAGATTCATGATGAAGAGTTAGTCCTAATAATGTGTACGGATGATACCGACCTTACGTCACTCCGAAGTTCAGAATGTGATTCCATTGAGTCCAGCATGCATTATATATATGTACCTATTTTACTCTACCGAGCTGCGCTATAGTCGGCTGGGTACGACACCTATTGTTTAACCATTGATCAGTTGGGTTTTACTGAGCTCCACGTGGCTGGGTACGATTCTACCGAGCCTTATGATGGCCGGGTACATTTTTATTGAGCCTATTACGGTCGAGTACGATATGATGATGATGATTCCCACATAGGCGTATGTTTTAAAAGTTTATGTATATATATGTATGTATCATGCATTTCATGTCAGTAGCCCTCATAGGTACCCAGATGTTACATGTTGTATATTCTTTATCCCTGTTTACATTACTGTTCATACTTATTCTTTCCTGCCTTACATACTCAGTACTTTATTCGTACTGACATCTTTTTTATTTGTGGACGTTGCATGTCGTGTGGAAGGTCCTGATAGATGGGTGGGCGCAGATCCCCCACCATATTAGGCTGCCCAATTCAGCGGTTATTGGCGAAATCCCTTCTTCGGACTTGCTGTGGTCTTGGTATGCATTGTTGTTATAGAAATTATGGGTATGTCGGGGCCCTGTTCCGGCAATGTTGCAGCACTTATGTTCTTTTAGAGGCTCATAGATAGGTGTCGACTCATGTATAGTTTGGTATGCCTTGTAAGCTGATTTTTGTTGTATAGTCTTTCATGGCAGCGCGGTAGCTCGTACCTTATATATAATTTATTGACAGTCTTGTCATCCCATGTTATGTATGTTCATGTCATTATATTTCATTGTTGGTTGTTCATGGTCTATGTCTACCATTTATATTGATCTCGTCGTCCCTTAAATATAATAAGAAAGGTTAGATAAAATGTACGTTGGTGCTCGGCAAGTATGGCCCGGGTGCTAGTCATGACCCTCCAGTTTAGGCCGTGACATTTGCGGCTGCACAACATAAATATATGGTCTGCGATTCCCCATCTGCGGCCGTAAGTGACGTTATGCGGACCGCAGATCACTTCCCTGCAAGCATGATCTAACTGGATACCCTCACTATGTCCTCTGGTTTATATTTTACTTGCATGTATCCTGTGTATGTTTGAACATTGAATCGCAACTAACAATCGCCTTTGCTTGATATAGATAATGGTTCGATCCATAGGACGAGGCGACACTTCAAAAGGGAGAGGTGAACCTTCTCGAGGTCGAGGCAAGAGTGCCTTATCCCTTGGCCAAGATAATAAGGAAGAAAACAATAGCTGGGAGAGGGAAAGGTGCAGACCTTTGTGAGACCAGCTCATATGTCCCGTCTAGGGAAGTGTCAGAGGGAAACTCTGCCTCTGTTCAGAAGCATCCAGCCATACAGTCGAGGCCGCTAGGGAGATACCAACTCAGGGACGAGCCGTCCCTATCTCATAGCACTTCCGAGGGATGAGAGAGGGATAGTCAGGATTATGAACCATCGGCTACACCAGTCCCTAAGGCACAGGATATACCAGTTCATGATATCCCCGATGATGGTAGGGGGGAGATGCTACAGTTGCCGGACTTGAAAGATAAAAGAAGAAAGAGATTTGGGAGGACCGTTTTGTCAACGTGGCCGCCTTCACCATCTTCCATATGTGGTGGCCAGTGAGGTCGCTAACTCTTGAGCGATAGTTTTTGTTGACAGATTTGGAGAGGTATAACCCGTGCATATTGAGACAGTTCCGAGCACGAAAGGGATGGATGTGGTTTACTAGAGTATAGTGGATGCCAAAGAGTACCTTGTCCGTGAATTCTATGCCAATGTCGCTCATATAAAAAAAGGGGACGAAGGTGACCAAAGTACGTAACCTCAATGTGAGGTTTGATCAGCATACACTCAACATGTACTTAGGCTTCGAGGATGTTGAGCTAAAGGAGTATTTGGAAAAATGTGCATTGGGGGACAAAGTCCGACCTTGGTTAGCGGAGATTCTAGCACCACCAGGGCCACCACCTCCATGGATTGCCGCTGGGTTCCCATCCACTGGAGCACTCTGAGTTTCAAGGCGAAGGGGTGGCAAACCTTTGTCTGTAGTAGATTGGATCCGAGCCAGAATGAGACTCACCTTCCGATTCCTCTGGCAGTTCTGGTGGCATCTATTATGGCTGGGTACCCAATAAATGTGGGTGTCGTGATGTCAGCCAACATCTCTGTAATCGCACAGCAAGATGAATCGTCCTACCCATATCCCAACACTATTAAAGAATATCTCACTGATGCAAGGGTAGAGCCGAGGGATTACAACACAAAGGTGAAGCCGAAGAAATCTTTTACTTGGTACTCATTGATGGATGTGAACAACCCGAAGAAGAAAGTTCAGCCTCCTACCACCACATGCCAGTCTGATGAGCCAGCTGTGGTAGTTTCTGAGATAGTTGATATTCTACCTCTTCGGCTGAGCCTTCTTCCAGTGTTACAGCTATGCCTCTGCCATCATCCACAATTCCTACTACAGCTCAATCCACAGCTCCTACCTCAGCTCTGAGGCCAGTGCCCATACCTACTGCCCCACTATCTGCGCTGCGAGTCTCCCAGACATTGGCGAGTTTCAACAACTGGATGTAGATAGATACTGCAAAGTTGTCTGACTTGTCCAATACTGTTGCAGTGCAGTCCACTTCTCAAGCACCTCAGGTTTCCTCGACCATTGATGAGACACTAAAGAAGATTTTAGAGAACTAAAAGATAATTATGAGCACCTTGGTATAGCATGGGTCGGTGATAGAAGAGCTGCGAAAGGAAGTAAAGAAGATGAGGAAGTCCCAGTCCAGCAAGAAGTCAGTGGATAAGCTCCGGAATGAGGTGAACAGAATTGCTACAGCCGGAGACCTTCCCTTTGACATGCTGCTTGACTTGCACCAGTCTGCCCCAGATCCTTCAGCCCCATCTACCGGTAGCACCAGCTGGCTAGTCTGAAGAGCCAGACCTTGCTGCCAACACTACTGAGGCAGTGCATCCTTGAGTCGAGGATGATGAGATCAAATTGGTTGATCCGGAGGGCGATGACATTGCTGGGGACACAGAGATGTCCAAGGAGCCATAGGGAGTTTTCTTCACTCTTTTCCTCGTTTACTCTTATTATTTAAGTATTGGGGACAATGCTTATTTTTATTTAGGGGTGGAGTTTTTTTGACACATTTGGTACACTTTGATGCATTTGGCCTGTAATAATTTGATGATATTCTCTCTTTTCTTATTTGTATGTATATATCTTTTCTCTTTCTCATTATATATATTCATTTTATCTTTAGTAGTTTTTGCTTATTAGCTTCTTTATTTTTGTTTCCATGTTAGTTATTGTTTTGTTAAGTAGCTTCTTTTTATGTTTTAGTAGATAATAAGCCTTTGCTTTTCTTAACGTCACAGTTCTTTCCAAAGATAGTTGTTGTGTGAACCGGGTGACTCATCCCGTCGATTGATGGAGTGACAACCTTCTTAAGGGAATTAGTCCATTTTGTGTTTAGGTAATAATAGTAGTAGTAATGAATAAAAAGACCTAATTAATTCATTCTCTAAGAGTCAACCATGCTTCAATTGGCACCAACACACTTAACTACGTGTTTATGGTTAGAGACAAGGCTTTTAAAAGAAATAGCTCTAGTTAGTAACTTTGTGACTCTTGAGTTGACTTTGGTAATTATCGAGTGGTTTAATTGGACCATAGTGATCTTTAAACTTGAATGTGGTCATTGTAGGTTCTCCGCTCTATCCTCTTTTACAATCTAATTGCGTGAGGAGTGAGATGAATTGTTGCTAGTCCAAGTATCCATGCGAAAGGTCTAGAACTTGCCCTGAATATGTTTCAAGGTGAAATCCTAAGTTTTGCTTGGTTTGAGAAGTGATTGTAGGCTCTCCTTGGCCCATTTGAGTTTTCTATTGCCAACCAATGTCGTTATACCTAGTCAACCCCTTTGAGCCTCTAGCCTTTCTTATTTGATAATCATGTTATAAGCCTTTACCCATTTTGCCGTGACCCTCTCTTGGCACCCGGACTTTCCTTAACACTCTTGTGAAACAAATGGCTTAAAACGTAAGTTTAGGGGAGAGATGAGGAATTTGAAAAATTTATCAAGGCACAAAATTAGAAAAGAAATGATCTCTATGATAAGAGAAGGCAAGAAAAGAAAAGAACAAAAAGAAAAATGCAAAAAGTGAATAAGGAGAAGGGTTGATGGATTCAATAAGAGGTAATAATCCCAAACATTAAAAAATCAAAAAGCGAGAAAAAGAATGAAATGATCAAGAAAAAGTGATGTTAGGTCTCTCTAGTCCCCAATGAAAATAAAGTGCCTCTAAGAATTGGCAATTATGAGCCGAGAAATGAAAGATGGAGTGCTTAAAGAAAGGTGTAACCACTTACCCATGCGGTATCCTTCCCTAACCCAAAAGCCTTCATTACATCTCGAAAGAAGTCTTACCTGATTTCAAAACGAGTAAGCTTACATTAGTGGCAATCTACATGAGGGGCAAGCCTATGCTACTTGAAACCGTACTTGTGACATTCTCTTGTGAGAGATGAGTGAGCCCTTCATGAATCTTCGGATTGAGTGCTAACTTCGTAAGTGATCTTGGCAAATGGAAAGTAGAGGAGGAAGAGTTTGGAGTCCACCATGGCCTACATGATAGAACAAGAGTCCTTGATGAGTAAAGTCAATTCTTGAAGCTCAAATGTCACGTTAGAACTATATGTGCATGAATGTTTAACATGTCGCCTTGTTGATAATGCATGAGTAGTGTGGGTAATTGTTGGTCCCAACTTATGTGTAAATGACTCACCTTTGACTCACTGAAATGACCCTTAACTTTAGGAGGTGGGAACTAATTTATTTGCTTGAGGACAAGTAAAGACTTAAGTTTGGTGGAATTCATAAGTGGGGATTTTGACTGCTTATAAGTACCTTTTGCTTTTGTTTTAGTCCAAAAGTACTGAATTGCGTTCCTGAAACTAATAAAATTGTGCAAATTATAGGAATGTTGGAAATTTGGTCTCCCATGATGAAATCCGAATAAACAAGGAGGGTTCCGAATCACAAGGAAATAAAGGACGCAGAAGCAAAGAAGTGCGGTCCGCAGAAGGAATTCTACTGCCTCAGAAGAAATTGTGGACCATAGAATTCCATCTACGGCCGCAACCCAAGCTATAGAACCCAACATGATTTTTACAAATATGAGGACCGCACAAGAATTGTGCGGCCGAAGAAGTTACATCGCAACCGCAATCTAGAAATATGCGGCTGCAGAATCTACTCTCCTGCCAACTGAAGAAATCTACGAATCGCTCATGGAATTGTGCAGCCGCAGAACCTCCCGAGGGGAATTTTTGTCAGTGAATTTTGGCCCACTATAAATAAATGAGTTTCACAAATTTAGGTCAAGTTTTAAAGAAAAAGTTGTTGTAGCTGTTACCTTTTACTACTTTAGGAAGTTTGTAACCATTTTAGTGTTTTAACATTGTCTTTTACCATTTTAATCTTTGAATATGAGTTTCATTAGTTTTTATTCTTTATTTACTTCAATTCCCATTAGGAGTAGCTAGATTTTTACTAGGGTTATGACCCAACCCTAGTGTGTAATCCTTATGGGTATTTAATTTAATGCTTGTTTATGATTGGGTGTCGATTAGCTTAGTTCATGCTTCAATTTTAGAATTAATGGTTGCAAACATTGTTTCATGCCTTTTTGACTTAGTCTCTACTTGAGAAAGAGGGACCTTGTCTAGGATAACCTGGCTAACAAGGAATTGGGCTAATTGAGAGATTGATTAGCCTAATTAAAGGTTTAAACTAGAGATGGTAAGAATCCGACTTGAGCTTATATCAACTATTTTCTTTGATACCCATTTGGACTTGAGAAAGTCAAATTGGGCAAAATCCCTCTTTGACCGAGAAGTATTGAATGTGTAATGTAGAGTTGAGAGCTATAATACACCCCAATCAAGAAAACAAGTATTAACGTCTCTATCCCATTAGGCGAACACTTAGGTTATGGTCACATCCCTAGGCCTTTAAACTATTTGGAAAAATACCAAAAACATTCATTTCTAGTTTCTTTTCCTTAGCTTGCAATTATTAGAGTAACAGTAGAAGTAGAAATTAAAACTCTGTTGTGGAAGTGCAATTTTAGGTAGTCTATTCGCTTTCTTCAAATATATACTCCTAACACCCCTTATAACTCTATGTGGATTCGACCCCAACTCATAATTGGGTAATTTATACTACATACAACCGTATCATATCTCTTATCGAAATGTGTTGTGGACGTCATCAGGCATGGAATGAGATAGTTCATGAAATACGAGAAGGCATGAAAACAATTATTTTGACGGCATATATAGACTCGTCACCTTGCATATACGTCGTTACACACGTAATTCACCTTGCCCAATGGACATTACCAAATTCCAAAGATATAATAAAATCAAATAATTTCACAACAAATAGCCCAAGGCTCAACATAATGTATATAACACCCAAAACCAATCAATAGAGATAGAAAAATAATCAACATAGGGCACACCTTCATTAATCCAAATTTAGATAATTATATTAACATCTCTTATTAAGATCATTTAATTAATTATTTGCAGAGGAAAAATCCATAATGAAATTAAATCCCATGAATATCAAACTCACGGAATTCACATAAATATAGATGTAACATGCACATCAAATCGTCATATAAAAACAAATTCAAACAAATTGAAGCATGGCAAACAGATGACTAAATAAATGCCAACAATTATCCAATTTACTACACAATATGCCCAAGACTCTAACTCAATAAAATTTACACATATAAGCCTCAGTACGTACTCGTCACCTCGCGTACACGGTTTTTCACATTTCACAAATGGCACATAAGACTCGATGCCTAAGGGGTAATTCCCCCACTCGAGGTTAGGCAAGACACTTCCCTTTTTGAAGTTATGCCGATATTCCAAAATCTCCTTATTGGTTGAATTGACCCCCGGACAGCTCAAATCTATCCAAATTAATTGTACAACTTCATTAAAATCCATCGGAAATAATTCCGGATAATAATACGTCGACTTAAAAATTTATTCCAAAAAGTCAACGCAGGACTCGCCTCTCGGAACCTGACATAATTTTTATGAAATCCGAACACTCATTCCGATACGATTTTAACCATACCAATTTTATCAAATTCCAATAATAACTCGACCTCCAAATTTTAAATTTTTATTTTTGGAAGATTTTACAAAAATCTTGATTTTTCCTCCATTAAATCCGAATTAAATTATGGATTCAAAGTCATAATCATGGAAATTAATCAAAACTGGATAAGAATCACTTACCCCAAACACTCACACAAGAATCTCTCCAAAAATCGCCTTCTACCGAGCTCCAAATTTGATTTTGAGTTATGAACTCAAACCCCCGTTTTTTGGACTTTTAATTCTGCCCAGATAGGCCTTCTTCGCGTTCGCGAAGGCCAAAACCCAACTGCCTCAAATCTTTCATCGCGTTCGTGAACTCCTCGTCGTGTTCGCGATGACCAGCTGACCAGCTCCTTCGCGTTCGCGAAGGCCAAACAACCTCAGGCCCCACTCTTCCTTTCTTCTTCGCGTTCGCGTTACCTTGGTCGCGTTCGCGAAGGCTTGCCCGGCTCCTTCTTCGCGTTTGCGTCCCCTGCTTTGCGTTCACGAAGGCCAAACCAACAGCCCCCTCAAATTCCTCTTCACGAACGCAGGACTCCCTTCGCATTCGGGAAGAAGGAAACCAGACTTCTGTAACAAATGTCCAAACAACTCCAATTTGGTCTGAAACACACCCGAGCCCCTCAGGACCCCGTCCAATCATACCAACGTGTCCCATAACATAACACGGACCTGCTCGAAGCCTCAAATAACATTAAACAACATAGAAATAATGAATCGCACCCTAATTCAAACTTAGTGAACTTTGAAACTTCAACTTCTACCATCGATGTCGAAACCTATCAAATCACGTCCGATTAACCTCATATTTTGGACACAAGTCACATTCGACATTACAGACCTACTCTAACTTCCAAAATCGGATTCTGACCCCGATATCAAAAAGTCAACCCCCCCCCCCCGGGTCAAACTTTTCAAAATTTTGAGTTTCGCCATTTCAAGCTTAATTCCATTACGGACCTCCAAATAATTTTCCGAACACGCTTCGAAGTCTAAAATCATCATACGGAGCTAACGGAACTGACGAAACTCCATTCCGGAGTCGTCTTCATATAGTTCCGACTACGGTCAATATCCTAAGACTTATGCTTCCTTTTTAGGGACCAAGTGTCCCAAATCACTCTGAATCATCCGGTAACTGAATTCAACCACGCACGTAAGTCAATACGCGTAATATGAAGATGCTCCGGGACTTATGCCGCCAAACGGGACTTAAATTCTTGAAACGACAAGTCGGGTCGTTACATTCTCCACCTCTTAAACAAACGTTCGTCCTCGAACGTACTAAGAATCTTTCTGAGGACTTTAAATTACTGAGTATATTCTTGCACACATACTTGTGAGTGATTCTACATTTCCGCAATTTAACACGGGACCGACAACACCATCTCAACTGAGATTATTTCTTTTCTCCATTCTTATAAGCATTAGAGAAAAATCCCTAACCCTCCAATCATTTCCAAAATACCTGATTTTTACTTCAACGCACGGTATTAGTCTCAACTGTCTATAGCAACTCGTGCCTATACACACATCAACTATCTTGATAGTGTTGAAACACTTCAAAATTTTTCTGGGATGTTTCATTCTTCCCCGCTTAGGATCATTCGCCCTAAAATACATAACATGATTTTGTCTCTTCTTTGCATGTCTCAATCCTCCAAACTCCCAAAATTTTCAGAAATTTTGGCAGAGTCTCCCCTGCAAATGGGCCTAACCACCTGCTAGAGTAACACCAAACATGTAACTACCCGGCCGGTCGTTTTTAGAATTAGAGCCCCAATCTCGTAATATTTGCTTTCTCCACATTCTTTCTTCTTTTAGGATTTTTCGGAGTGATTGGTTATGGAATTCGGGGAGTTTTGGGACACTTAGTCCCTAGTTGTGAGTTTAAGCCTTGAACATTGGACCATAGTCAGAACTATGTAAAGACGGATCCAAAATGGAATTTCGTCAACTCCGTTAGCTCCATTGAGTGATTTCGAGCTTAGGAGCGCATCCGGAATATGTTTTGGAGGTTTGTAGTAAATTTAGGCTTGAATTGGCGAAAGTTAGTTTTTCGGCGATTTCGGCCGATAGTGAAAATTTTGATATCGAGCTCGGAATAGAATTCCGAAAGTGGTTGTAGATTTGTAGCATCATTTGGGACCTGTGTGTAAAATTTGAGGTCACTCAGACTAGATTTGATGTGGTTCGGCGTCGTTTGTAGAATTTGGAAAAAATTCTAAATTCTTAGGCTTGAATCCTTGCTTAATTCATGATTTTGGTGTTGTTCGATGTGGTCTGAAGGCTCGACTAAGTTCGTATGGTGCTTTAGGATTGATTAGTATGTTTGGTCGTGGTCCTGGGGGACCCGGGTGTATTTCGGATGCTTAACGGAATGAATTTGGACTTAGGAAAACATCTGGTGCCTTTGCTGATTCTGGTGTTTCGCACCTGCGGAAGGGAGGCCGCAGGTGCGGAGAGAGTTCACAGATACGGAACTGGTAGGGTTGGTGATGGAGAGAAGGTGCGCAAGTTTTACCGCTTTCGCAGGTGCGAAGCGTGGGCGCAGGTGCGGAGCCTGATTGCCTTAGTGAAATGCGCAGATGCGCCGATTTGGACTGCAGGTGCAGTATCCGCAGGTGCGAGGAATTGCCCGCAGATGCGGCCCTAGCCCGGATAAGTGAATTTCGCACCTGCGATGATTTTTCCGTAGGTGCGCAACCGCAGATGCGGCTCCATGAGCGCAGGTGCGGAAATCGCTGGGTTGAAGAGGCAGATTCGAGGGTTCATTCCTCATTCTTCACCAATTCAAATTTTAGCTCGAGAAAAGGCGATTTTGCAAGGGTTTTGAAGAGGAAATCAGTGGGTAACAATTCTTAACTCTAATTCGTGTATATTTTATTAATCCATTATTGTTTTCCTCGTCTAATTATGGAATTTGAGGGTAGAAGTTTGAAAATGGGGGAAAAAGGTTCCCCAATAGAAAATCTGAGACTTGAATGGGAATTTGACATCGGATTTAGATGATTTTTGTTTGAGTGAGCTCGTGAGTGAATGGGTGTTCATAAATTGTAATCTTTACCCGATTCCGAGAAGTGGGCCCGGGGAGACTTTTTGGGCGTTTTCCCTAATTTCACGCTTTAGCTTCGAATTTATTAGCTAAATTAGTTACTTGTAGTTATATTTACATTATGCAATTAATTTGAATAGATTCGGGCCATTTGGAGTCGGATACTCGTGGCAACAACGTGATATCGGGTTTATTTGAGCGGTTCGAGGTAAGTGGCTTGCCTAATATTGTGTTGGGGACTTTCCCCTTAAGATGTTTGATATTAACTAATGTTGTGGGTGCCATGTATGTGAGGTGACGAGTACGTACACGGGCTATTATTGCAAAAATCCCATTTTTTCTTTCTAAATCATAAACTGTTTTTCCTTATTAAATTGCACAAATACGTTTAATTGTTTAACTTAGACTAGAGAAGCATGCTTACGTGTTTTAACCGCCTATTTGACATTCTGTGTGCCATGGTTAGTTAAGTCCCTACTTTCCTTATCTGTGATCAGTATAAACTATATAACTCGATGCCATACCTGCCATTTCATCTTGCGTTGCATATTTAAATTGGGACTACGGACGTATTCCGATAGATCCCCCTATCTTGCATATTTATTTTGGGACTACGGACGTATTCCGGGAGATCCCCCAGCACTGCATATTTACTTTGGGACTAGGGACGTATTCCGGGAGATCCCCATGTACTGCATATTCATTTGGAACTATGGGACGATATCCCGGGATATTCCCCAATGTGTTTACCTTGTTCTGAACCGAGGGATCCCTTAACTGTTAAATTTTCGAGAATTTCTTTAACTGTGTTACCGTAAATTTTACTTATATCTTTTACTGTTTAATTTATTATATTTACTCTGGTAGGGCCTTGACCTGACCTCGTCACTACTCGATCGAGGTTAGGCTTGACACTTACTGGGTACCATTGTGGTGTACTCATGCCCTTCCCTGCACATGTTTTCATGTGTAGATCCAAGTGCGAGCTATCAGCCTCGGGATTAGTGCGTGCTGCTAATTGTAGGAGACTTCAGGGTATTACTACTTGCGTCCGCCGATCTTCGGAGTCCCCTTCTACTCCCTCGCCTAGAGACATTCTTTATGATCTTCAGACTTTTGTATAGAGCTACATAGATCGAGTAGCTTGTGACTTAGTGATATTCCGGGTATTGGAAAAATTATTTTGTATATGCCGAGTGGTACTACTCTTGGCTATTCACAATATGTTGTTTATATTTAAAAAATTATGTTTTCTTTATATTTTTCGTAATATTAGGCTTGCCTAGTTGTAAAGACTAGGTGCCATCACGACACCTTACGGAGGGTTAATTTGGGTCGTGACAAGTTGGTATCAGAGCGCTAGGTTCATAGGAGTCGCGAGTCACAAGCCGGTTTATTAGAGTCCCCCGGATAGTTACAGAGACGTTCGTACTTATCTTTGAGAGGCTATGTAACTGTTAAGAACAATCATATTCTTTTGATTTCTTTGTCGTGCGAGATATTGACATCTAAATTCTAAAACTCTATTCTATTCTTTCTCACATATAGTGAGGACCACCGATCAGGAACTCGAGCCCCCTTTCAGAGTCGCCAGAGGCCGGGGTCAGAGTAGAGGACAACCACGCGATGCAGCCCGAGCACTTGCGAGAGCTGCATCAGAGGAGCCCCCAACAGTTCCAGCTGGAGGGCCAGCACCGGAGATCCCTATTTCTACTCCAGCCCTCCAGGAAACTTTAGCTCAGTTCATGAGCATGTTCAGCACTCTCGCTCAGGCTGGACTATTTCTGATAGCTCCAGCTACATCTCAGGATGGAGGAGGGGCACAGACTCCTGCAACCCGCACTCCTGAGCAGAGGGTCCAGGTTGATCAGGACCCATAGTATATTCCTATGCCCCTAGTGGCTCCGGTTCAGCATGCGACCAGGGTAGCTGCTTCTGAGGCAAAGCAGCTCAGACTTGCGAGGTACAAGAAGTACCACCCACCTACTTTTAGCGGACTAGCTTCAGATGATGCTCGGGGTTTTCTTGAGGAGTGTCATTGTATTATCTGCACTATGGGCATTGTGGAGATGAGTGAGGTTTCTTTCACTGCTTTCCAGCTGAGGGGAATAGCATATCAGTGTTGGCATGCCTATGAGCTGAGTAGTCCGGACGAGGCAGCCTCACTCACTTGGACTCAATTTTCAGAGATGTTCTTGTGTGAGTATGTTCCTCAGATCCTCAGGGATGCTTAGCGCGTAGAGTTTGAGTATCTGCGTCAGGGTGCTATGACATTGTCGGAGTATGCAGTCTGTTTCAGTGAGTTAGCTCTCTATGCACCGACTCTGGTTGCTACAATCAGAGAGAGGGTTTGTTGCTTCATTGAGGGACTCCACCCCAGTATTCTGACCAGTATGGCCAGGGAGTTGGAGATGGACATCACTTATCAGCAGGCAGTGAGCATTGCCAGGAGAGTGGATGGCATGTTCGCCCGGGACAGAGAGGAGAGAGAGGCCAAGATCTCGAGAGACTGGTCATTATTCAGGAGCTTGTGCACCAGCAGCACGCTATGGTAGGGGTTTTGTGAGTCACCCTGTTCATTCAGTTCTTCCAGCAGTCAGCGATGTTCCAGCTCCTCCTAGACCTCAAGAGCCCTATTATGCACCGCCAGTATCCAGTATGCCTCCTACTCGAGGTGCTATTATCGGCCAGTCCAGCAGGCCAGGTCCGAGTCAGTCTCAGCCGTCATGTCCTTTGAGGGGATGTTTTGAGTGTGGTGACACTCGTCACATGGTTAAAGATTGCTCCAGAGCCAGGAGGGGTGCACCTTCACATACTTATCAGCCTCCACATGCTCCACCAGGTCCTCCGGTCATTCTTCCAGCCCAAGATGCCACCCCACCTCCTCATCCAGCTCGAGGTGGAGGTCGGGGAGGTCGAGGTCACCCTAGAGAAGGAGGCCAGGCCAGGTACTATGCCCTTCCAGCCCGTTCTGAGGCTGTTTCTTCAGATTCAGTCATCACAGGTATCATCCCCATCTATCATAGGGATGCATCAGTATTATTTGACCCAGGCTCTACATATTCATATGTGTCTTCTTATTTTGCTCCACATTTGGGGATATATCAGGATTCTTTGAGTTCCTTTGTTTATGTATCTACTCCCGTGGGAGATTCTCTCATTGTGGAGCATATATATCGGTCGTGTTTTATTGCTATTAGTGGTTTTGAGACCAGAGCCGATTTGTTATTACTCAGTATGGTAGATTTTGATGAAATCTTGGGCATGGACTGGTTGTCGCCCCATTATGCTATTCTTGATTGTCGTGCTAAGACCGTGACGCTGGCTATGCCAGGCGTGCTGAGATTAGAGTGGAGAGGTTCCTTAGAGTATACTTCCCGCATGATCATTTCATTTCTTAAGGCTCAGCGAATGGTTGAGAAAGGGTGTGATACGTATTTGGCCTATGTGAGAGATGTCGGTATTGATACCCCTACAGTTGAGTCAGTTCCAGTAGTGAGGGATTTCTCTGATGTGTTTCTAGCTGATCCTCCGGGTATTCTGCCCGATAGAGATATTGATTTCGGCATTGATTTGTTGTCGGGCACTCAGCCCATATCTATTCCTCTTTATCGTATGGCTCCTCCTGAGTTGAAGGAGCAGTTGCAGGAGTTGCTTGATAAGGGTTTCATCAGGCCCAGTGTATCACCTTGGGCTGCGCCGGTCTTATTTGTGAAGAAAAAGGATACTTCTATGCGTATGTGTATTGATTATCAGCAGTTGAACAAGGTTACAGTGAAGAACAAGTATCCTTTGCTTGCATCGATGATTTATTTGATCAGTTACAGGGTGCCAGGATGTTTTCCAAGATTGACTTGCGTTCTGGCTATCATCAATTGAAGATTCGGGAGCCGGACATCCCGAAGACTGCTTTCAGGACTAGCTATGGTCACTATGAGTTTCTTGTCATGTCATTTGGGCTGACCAATGCCCCAATAGCCTTTATGCATTTGATGCACAGTGTGTTCCGACCTTATGTTGATTCCTTCGTCATTGTGTTTATTGACGACATCCTGGTATATTCCCGATCTCGGGAAGATCATGAGCAGCACTTGAGGAGCGTGCTTCAAACTTTGAGGGAGAAGAAATTTTATGCAAAATATTCTAAAGTGTGAATTGTGGCTTGATTCAGTTGCATTTTTGGGCCACATAGTGTCTTGTGATGGGATCAAGGTAGATCCGAAGAAGGTGGAGGCAGTGCAGAGTTAGCCTATACTGTCATGAGCTACAGAGATCCACAGTTTCCTTGGTTTGGCAGGGTATTACCGTCGCTTTGTGGGGGGATTTTCATCCATTGCAGCACCTATGACCAGGCTGACCCAGAAGGGTGCTCCATTCAGGTGGACCGAGGAGTGTGAGTAGAGGTTTTAGAAGCTCAAGACAGCTTTGACTACAGCCCTAGTATTAGTATTGCCTACAGGTTTGGGGTCATACACTGTCTATTATGATGCCTCGAGGATTGGCCTTGGAGCGGTATTGATGCAGGACAGTAGGGTTATTGCCTAGCGTCTAGACAGTTGAAGGTGCATGAGAAGAATTATCCTGTTCATGATCTCAGGTTAGCAGCTATTGTTCACGCCCTGAAGATCTGGCGTCATTATTTGTATAGTGTTCCCTGTGAGATTTACACTGATCACCGGAGTTTGCAGCACTTGTTCAGGAAGAAGGACCTTAATTTGCGTCGGCGGAGGTGGTTGTAGCTACTTAAAGACTATGATATCACTATATTGTACCACCTGGGGAAGGCCAATGTAGTGGCTCATGCCTTGAGTCGCCGGGCAGAGAGTTTGGGGAGTTTGGCATATCTTCTGGCAGCTGAGAGGCCCTTAGCCTTAGATGTTCATGCCTTAGCCAGCCAGTTTGTGAGATTGGATATTTTATAGCCTAGCCGGGTATTAGCTTGTGTGGTTGCTCGGTCTTCTCTTTATGACCGTATCAGGGAGCACCAGTATGATGATCCTCATCTTCTAGTTCTTCAGGATAGGGTTCGACGAGGTGATGCCAGAGATGTGACTATTGGTGATGATGGTGTGATGAGGATGCAGAGCCGGATCTGTGTGCCCAACGTGGATGGGCTTCGGGAGTTGATTCTCGAGGAGGCCCACAGCTCGCGGTACTACATTCATCCCGGTGCCGTGAAGATGTACCAGGATTTGAGACAGCACTATTGGTGGAGGAGGATGAAGAAGGATATAGTTGGGTTTGTGGCCAAGTGTCTCAACTGTCAGCAGGTCAAATATGAGCACCAAAGGCCGGGTGGATTACTTCAGAGGTTAGAGAGTCCATAGTGGAAGTGGGAGTGGATCACCATGAACTTTGTAGTTGGACTTCCACGAACTTTGAGAAAGTTCGATGCTATTTGGGTGATCGTGGATCGGCTGACCAAGTCAGCTCATTTTATTCCAGTGTTGACCACTTATTCTTCTAAGAGGTTGGCTGAGATTTATATCAGAGAGATTTTTCGCCTTCATGGTATCCCAGTATCCATCATTTTAGATAGAGGTACGTAATTCACATCACGGTTTTGGAGAGACGTACAGCAGGAGTTGGGTACTATGGTGGAGTTGAGCACAGCCTTTCACCCTCAAACAGACTGGCAGTCAGAGCACATGATTCAGATTCTTGAAGATATGCTCTGTGCCAGTGTGATGGAGTTCGGAGGGTCATGGGACCAATACTTTCCACTTGCAGAGTTCTCTTACAACAACAGTTACCAGTCCAGCATTCAGATGGCACCGCATGAGGCTTTGTATGGTAGGCGGAGCCGGTCCCCAGTGGGATGGTTTGAGCCGGGCGAGGCCCGATTGTTAGGTACAGATTTGGTCCAGGATGCCCTGGATAAGGTGAAGGTGATTCAGGAGAGACTTCGCACAGCCCAGTCCAGGCAGAAGAGTTATGCGGACTGGAAGGTTCGTGATTTGGCATTTATGGTTTTTGAGAGGGTCTTGCTTCGGGTAACGCCTATGAAGGGCGTCATGAGATTCGAGAAGAAGAGCAAGCTAAGACCGAGGTTCATTGGTCCTTTTGAGATATTGAAGCGAGTTGGGAGGTTTCTTATGAGCTTGCCTTGCCTCCCAGCCTAGAAAGAGTTCACCCGGTATTTCACGTGTCTATACTCCGAAAGTATCACGGTGATCCGATGCATGTATTGGATTTCAGCTCAGTCCAATTGGACAAGGATCTATCTTTTGCTGAGGAGCCAGTAGCCATTTTGGACATGCAGGTCAGAAAGCTCAGATCAAAGAATATTGCTTCAGTAAAAGTCCAGTGAAGGGATCAGCCGGTCGAGGAGGCGATTTGGGAGACCGAGCAGGATATGCGCAGCCAGTACCCTCATCTTTTCATAGTATTAGGTATGTCTTTATACTCCTTCAAGGACGAACGATTGTTTTAAGAAGGGGAGGATATAACGATCCGGTTGGTCATTCTAAGAATTAGAGCCCCGATCCCCTAATATCTGCTTTCCCCACATTGTTTCTGCTTTTGGGATTTGCCGGAGTGATTGGTTATGGAATTCGGGGAGTTTTGGGACACTTAGACCCTTGTTGTTAGTTTAAGCCTTAAACATTGGACCATAGTTGGAACTGTGTGAAGATGGATCCACAATGGAATTTTGTTGATTCTGTTAGCTCCGTTGAGTGATTTTGAGCTTAGGAGTGCATCCGAAATATGTTTTGGAGGTCTGTAGTAGATTTAGGCTTGAATTGGCGAAAGTTAGTTTATCGGCGATTTTGGCCGATAGTGAAAATTTTGATATCGAGCTCGGAATGGAATTCCGAAAGTGGTTGTAGATTCGTAGTGTCATTTGGGACCTGTGTGTAAAATTTGAGGTGATTCAGACTAGATTTGATGTGGTTCGGCGTCGTTTGTAGAATATGGAAAGAATTCTAAATTCTTAGGCTTGAATCCGTGCTTAATTCATGATTTTTGTGTTGTTCGATGTGGTTTGAAGGCTCGACTAAGTTCGTATGGTATTTTAGGATTAGTTGGTACGTTTGGTCAAGGTCCTGGGGGCCTCGGGTGTATTTCGGATGCTTAACGGAATGAATTCGGACTTAGGAAACAATCTGGTGCCTTTGTTGGTTCTGGTGTTTCGCACGAGCTGCAGGTGCGGAGAGAGTGCGCAGATACGGAACTAGTGGGGCTGGTGATGGAGTGCAGGTGCGCAAGTTTGACCGCACCTGCGAGCCCGCAGGTGCAAAATGTGGGCGCAGGTGCGGAGCCTGGTTGCCTTAGTAAAATGTGCAGATGCGCCGATTTGGACTGTAGGTGCGGTATCCGCAGGTGCGAGGAATTGCCCGCAGATGCGGCCCTAGCCCGGATAAGTGAGCTTCGCACATGCGATGATTTTTCCGTAGGTGCGCGACCGCAGATGCGGCCCCATGAGCGCAGGTGCGGAAATCGCTGGGTTGAAAAGGCAGATTCGAGGGTTCATTCCTCATTCTTCACCAATTCAAATTTTAGCTCGGGAAAAGGCGATTTTGCAAGGGTTTTGAAGAGGAAATCAATGGGTAATAATTCTTAACTCTAATTCGTGTATATTTTATTAATCCATTATTGTTTTCCTCGTCTAATTATGGAATTTGAGGGTAGAAGTTTGAAAATGGGGGAAAACGGTTCCCCAATTGAAAATCTGAGATTTGAATGGGAATTTGACGTCGAATTTATATGATTTTTGTTCGAGTGAGCTCGTGAGTGAATGGGTGTTCATAAATTGTAATCTTTACCCGATTCCGAGACATGGGCCCAGGGAGACCTTTTGGGCATTTTTCCTAATTTCACGCTTTAGCTTCGAATTTATTAGCTAAATTAGTTTCTTGTAGTTATATTTACATTATGCAATTAATTTGAATAGGTTCAGGCCATTTAGAGTCAGATACTCGTGGAAAGAACGTGATATCGGGTTGATTTGAGCGGTTCGAGGTAAGTGGCTTACCTAATCTTGTGTTGGGGACTTTCCCCTTAGGATGTTTGATATTAATTGATGTTGTGGGCGCCGTGTACGTGAGGTAACGAGTACGTACACGGGCTATTATTGCAACAATCCCATTTTTTCTTTCTAAATCATAAACTGTTTTTCCTTATTAAATTGCTCAAATACGTTTAATTATTTAACTTCGACTAGAGAAGCATGCTTGCGTGTTTTAACTGCCTATTTGACATTATGTGCGCCATGCTTAGTTAAGTCCCTACTTTCCTTATCTGTGATCAGTATAAACTATATAACTCGATGCCATACCTGCCATTTCATCTTGCGTTGCATATTTAAATTGGGACTACAGACGTATTCCGGGAGATTCCCCTATCTTGCATATTTAGTTTGGGACTACGAACGTATTCCGGGAGATCCCCCAGCACTGCATATTTACTTTGGGACTACGGACGTTCCCTTGTACTGCATATTCATTAGGAACTATGGGACGGTATCCCGGAAGATTCCCCACTGTGTTTACCTTGTTCTGAGCCGAGGGCTCCCTTAACTGTTAAATTTTCGAGAATTTCTTTAACTGTATTACCGTAAATTTTACTTATATCTTTTACTGTTTTATTTATTATATTTACTCAGGTAGGGCCTTGACCTGACCTCGTCACTACTCGACTGAGGTTAGACTTGACACTTATTGGGTACCATTGTGGTGTACTCATGCCCTTTCCTACACATGTTTTCGTGTGCAGATCTAGGTACGAGATATCAGCCTCGGGGTTAGTGCGTGCTGCTGATTAGACCGTAGTCGGAACTGTATGAAGACGAATCCGGAATAGAATTTCGTCGACTATATTAGCTCTGTTGAGTGATTTCGAGCTTAGGAGCGCGTCCGAAATATGTTTTGGAGGTCTGTAGTAGATTTAGGCATGAATTGGCAAAAGTTAGTTTTTTGGCAATTTCGGCCGAAAATGGAAATTTTGATATCGAGCTCGGAATGAAATTCTAAAAGTGGTTATTGGTTCATAGTGTCATTTGTGACCTGTGTGTAAAGTTTGAGGTTATTCGGACTAGATTTGATGTGGTTCGGCATCGTTTGTATAATTTGGAAGAAATTCTAAATTCTTAGGCTTGAATCCTTGCTTAATTCATGATTTTGGTGTTGTTCGATGTGGTTTGAAGGCTCGACTAAGTTCGTATGGTGCTTTAGGATTGATTAGTATGTTTGGTCGTGGTCCTGGGGGACTCGGGTGTATTTCGGGTGCTTAACGAAATGAATTTGGACTTAGGAAAAGATCTGGTGCCTTTGCAGATTCTGGTGTTTCGCACCTGCAGAAGGGAGGCCGCAGGTGCAGAGAGAGTGCGCAGATACGGAACTGGTGGGGTTGGTGATGGAGGGCAGGTGCGCAAGTTTTACTGCTTTCGCAGGTGCGAAGCATGGGCGTAGGTGCGGAGCCTGATTGCCTTAGTGAAATGCGCAGATGCGCCGATTTGGACTGTAGGTGCGGTATCCGCAGGTGCGAGGAATTGCCCGCAAATGCGGCCCTAGCCCGGATAAGTGACCTTCGCACCTGCGATGATTTTTCCATAGGTGCGCGACCGCAGATGCGGCCCCATGAGCGCAGGTGCGGAAATCGCTGGGTTGAAGAGGCAGATTCGAGGGTTCATTCCTCATTCTTCACCAATTCAAATTTTAGCTCGGGAATAGGCGATTTTGCAAGGGATTTTAAGAGGAAATCAGTGGGTAACAATTCTTAACTATAATTCGTGTATATTTTATTAATCCATTATTGTTTTCCTCGTCTAATTATGAAATTTGAGGGTAGAAGTTTGAAAATGGGGGAAAACGGTTCTCCAATTGAAAATCTGAGATTTGAAATGGAATTTGACGTCGGATTTATATGATTTTTGTTCGAGTGAGCTAGTGAGTGAATGGGTATTCATAAATTGTAATTTTTACCCGATTCCGAGACGTGGGCCCAGGGAGACCTTTTGGGCATTTTTCCTAATTTCACGCTTTAGCTTCGAATTTATTAGCTAAATTAGTTACTTATAGTTATATTTATATTATGTAATTAATTTGAATAGATTCGGGCCAATTGGAGTCGAATACGCGTGGCAATAACGTGATATCGGGTTGATCTGAGCGGTTCGAGGTAAGTGGCTTGCCTAATCTTGAATTGGGTACTTTCCCCTTAGGATGTTTGATATTAATTGATGTTGTGGGCGTCGTGAACGTGAGGTGACGAGTACGTACATGGGCTATTATTGCAAAAATTCCATTTTTCCTTTCTAAATCATAAACTGTTTTTCCGTATTAAATTGCACAAATATGTTTAATTGTTTAACTTAGACTAGAGAAGTATGCTTACGTGTTTTAACTGCCTATTTGACATTCTGTGCGTCATGCTTAGTTAAGTCCCTACTTTCCTTATCTGTGATCAGTATAAACTATATAACTCGATGCCATACCTGCCATTTCATCTTGCGTTGCATATTTAAATTGGGACTACGGACGTATTCCGGGAGATCCCCCTATCTTGCATATTTATTTTGGAACTACGAACGTATTCCGGGAGATCCCCCAGCACTGCATATTTACTTTGGGACTACGGACGTATTCCGGGAGATCCCCCAGCACTGCATATTTACTTTGGGACTACGCACGTATTTCGGGAGATCCCCATGTACTGCATATTTATTTGGAACTACGGGACGGTATCCCGGGAGATTCCCCAATGTGTTTACCTTGTTCTGAGCCGAGGGCTCCCTTAACTGTTAAAATTTTGAGAATTTCTTTAACTTTATTACCGTAAATTTTACTTATATCTTGTGCTGCTTAATTTATTATATTTACTCAGGTAGGGCCTTGACCTGACCTCGTCACTACTAGATCGAGTTTAGGCTTGACATTTACTGGGTACCATTGTGGGGTACTCATGCCCTTACCTGCACATGTTTTCATGTGTAGATCTAGGTGCGAGCTATCAGCCTCGGGGTTAGTGCGTGCTGCTGATTCTAGGGGACTTCAAGGTACTACTGCTTGCGTCCGCAGATCTTCGGTATCCTTTTCTACTCCCTCGCCTAGAGACGTTCTTTATTATCTTCAGACTTATGTATAGAGCTACATATATTATAGCAGCTTGTGATTTAGTGATATTCCGGGTCTTGGGAAAATTATTTTATATATGCCGAGTGGTACTACTCTTGGCTATTCACAATATGCTGTTTATCTTTAAAATGTTGTGTTTTTTTTTATATTTTTCGTAATATTAGGCTTACCTAGTTGTAAAGACTAGGTGCCTTTACGACACCTTACGGAGGGTTAATTTGGGTTATGACATCCTAAAAACACATCCACAACCCAACAAAGCACCACAATGTATATATCAATAACACTAATCTCCACATTGCAAATACTGCATTATCATAATGATATCCGGACATGAAGCACGTCATATGTACACTCATCACCACATCTCTGGTCTTAAAAGTTGTTCATAATTAATTTCAGTATCATCAATTAATCTCATATTAACCACCACCTCATTTCAAATTTTCACAATACTGACAACAGAATGTGAGGCATGACGACCTCATGATTACTTACTCAGATTAATGAGTCACATTTAACGCCACCTGGGCACTCACCTCATAGGCTAAACCTCAATATTTACAGCACAAAAATGGTTGAATATGAACAGAAAAATATACAAGAATTATCAAATAAGCCTAATAGACATGACTCCCTATTAATATTATTATACAAATTAATTTCACAAAGGGGTAATTTTAAACTCATAAATATTTCACCACAAGGACCTCGTCCTTATATAACTTCCACCGCGACTTATAGTCCGGTTTAAATATTTTACATCATATATAAAATGAGAGGATCTCGTTCTCAACTCCAAATCAATAGTATTATGCACATTGTGCCAACTGAAATTTTAATTTTCCTTTCTTTCTTCTATTAAATATATTTCATAAACAGTTTTCACAACACATAATGAACCCTCATACCGGTAGGGCGTGTAATTCATAAAAATTAGAATCAATTATTTCTAAACACATTAAACCCACTGTAATGAATAATTAAAATTACTTTTGGACTTATAGCCCTCAATGGTGTACAAAAATAAATGACAGACACAGGCTCACACCTTCAAATCTCTCAACAGGGATAAACATATAAATGGGTCACAAATTTACGAAGCTCACCCATAAGTGGAGCATAATAGGAGGACTCACCTCAATATTCAGAACTGAATCAAATTAAGGAAAATATCCTTTTATAATAAAAATCAGGATCGTACCTGTAACGACACCATCTGGTGTATTGGCCTCAGCCAAATCATAGTGATTAAATCAACGGGTCGGGCCTCCACCTCTTAGGCGCCCACTACCCGCCTGCCCTCCACCTCTAGCTGACTATGCATGTGGAGTATCAACTGGAATAAAGCTTGTAGTTGGAGTGTTCTCATGAAATCTACCCCTCCCAAATCTGGGACAATCTCTCATGATATGCCTAGTATCACCACACTCATAACAACCCCTCTGGGGTCGTGGCTGCTCGTACTAAGTCTGTGCCGGATAACTGGAATAACCACTGTAAGAATCTCGTGTCGGTGGTGCACTGTAAATAGAGCACTCCGAGTAATTTGATGTGCAGACTGAGTTGACCGACTGCTCGAGCCTCCGCTATAATGGGCTCTAGCTGAAGAGTAAAACCCACTAAACTCTCCAGATCTTCGAGACCTTTAGGCCTCCTTAGACTCCATTTCCTCACCTAAAACACCCTCAATCTTCCTTGCAATCTCTACTACTTGTTGAAATAGAGCATCAATTTGCAACTCTCGAGTCATGCATATTTTAATATCATAATTGAGCCCCTCAATGAATCTGCGGACCCGTTCTCTGATTGTAGGAACTAAGATAGGTGCATGACGGGCTAACTCACTGAACCTGATAGCATATTATGATACTGTCATAGTGCCTTGACGCAACCATTCAAACTCTGTGCGCCACGCATCTCGGAGAGTCTGTGGAATAAATTCTTTCAAGAACATTTCCGAAAATTGAGCCCAAGTTAATGGTGTTGCATCGGCTGGCCTACCTTCTTCATAGATTTTCCACCACCGATACACTGCGCCTGACATTTGAAATGTAGTAAAGGCAACTCCGCTAACCTTCACAATACCCGTGGCACTGCAAGTAGGTGGACTATACCTCTTAAACCTTTCAAGTCTCTTTTGTTCTTCTTCTGATGCCTCGGGCCTAACCTCAGGCCGAACCGGAATAACATGTTGTACCGGTACTACACCCGGAACCTGACCAATGTGAACCTGCTACTCTGGAGTTGAGATAGGAGTCTGAGCTACTCCCCTAATCTGCGGAATGTTTGGTGCAACAGAGATCAATCCCGCTTGAGTTAATATACCAAACACACTCAAGAATTGTGCTAAAGTATCATGAATTCCGGGGGTAACAGGTGCTTTTTGTACCTGTCACCCAACTGGAGGTACTTGTTGCTACTCAATTGTTATTCTGACAAATGCTCTAGTCGCAGCACATGCCCTTCCTCTACATCTACCTCGGCCCCGGCCTCTTGCAGCCCTAGTAGTTTGTGCGGATGCCTGCTCAGCTAATCCAGTAGCACGTGTCCTCACCATCTGTGAGAGAATGGAGATACAAAGGTTCAAATTTCGCACGGCAGGAATGAAAGAAATGGAAATTTCCTAACAGTGTCGTAGCCTCTCGAATATAAGTACAGACGTCTCCGTACCGATCCGCAAGACTCTACTAGACTCGTTCGTGACTCGTAGAACCTATGAACCTAGAGCTCTGATACCAACTTATCACGACCTAAAATCCCACCACATAAGTCGTGATGGCACCTAGTCTCTAAGTCTAGGTAAGCCGATTTCCATTATATTTTTGAAGCCATTTTATTAAAAAAAAAACTAATCAAAACTAACATCGGAACAAATATGAATATACAACCTCCCAAGACTGGTAGTACTGAGTCACGAACTCTAACTGAATACATAGAATGATCACGAGGACCGAATATACAATATTGTTTGATTACAAGTTAACAGTTCAATGAAATGAAAAGACTCCAAGGGACTGCGACGACCAAGCAGCTCTACCTTGAATCCTTACGATCCCGCTTTAACTATGCTCAAGTCTGTTATCTTCAATACCTGGCTCTGCACAAAAATGTGCAGAAGTGTAGTATGAGTACGCCACGGTCAGTACCCAGTAAGTATCAAGACTAACCTCAATGGAGTAGAGACGAGGTACAGTCAAGACACTCACTAGTCTAATAACTTGTGCAATATAATATACAAAATAATAGGAAACAAATAACAATAGGGCAACATGAAACAACCAGTGATATGCACAGCAGACAATAAGAATACCATTAATATCGCTCAACAACTAATAAGTATAATTACACCCAATTAAATCAAGTCCTTCAAATAAATGTCTTTCACATATAATTCTTCCAAATAATTCTCTTTCAAATATAATTTTCTCAAATAATTATTTCTCAAATATAATTCTTTCAATAAATATTTTCAAATATAATTTCCTCAAATAAATATCTTTCCAATACAATTCTTTCCTATAATACTTTCTAAGTAAAAATCCTTCCAAATAAATATTTTGAATATAATTCTTTCAAGTAAAAAGTCACCATGTGACACCTCATTTCATAATCATAAAAATACGGGTCTCAGCCCATTTTCATATTTTTTGTAAACACGGGTCTCAGCCCATTTTTATATTTTCACGGCACCTCGTGCCCATAATTAAATCATCATATTTTCCCGGCACCTCGTGCTCTCATTTCATATCACAACTCCACAGACAATTCACGTTCCAATTATCATTATCGTTTCATCACAGGACCTCGTGCCCACATTTCATATCACAAATGCACGGACAATTCACGTGCCAAATATTCTCATTATTTACTCACGACACCTCGTGTCCACATTTTATTTTATAATCCGCCTGGCAATAGCCACAGGCTCTCAATTTCAACATAAATCAGATTGTTATCAATTTACCAACAACAAGACAAGTTGCACAAGTTATAAAAATAAACACAAGAAAATCACAACATCACATGAAAATTATCAACACCACAACCCCACATCATCACATATCGTCCCTAACAATATCCACCCTTATCGCTCCTATTCCCACCCTTATCACTCCTATAGCCACCCTTATCGCTCCTATTGCCACCCTTATCGCTCCTATAGCCACCCTTATCTCGCCGCCCAGGCAATATTTCAACAAACACAACAACAGTGAAATGCCACCCTTATACCCACATAATATCAACAGTGAAATGCCACCCTTATACCCACATAATATCAACGGTGAAATTCCTAAAATAATAACTCACACAACACAACAATTTATGCGTGAAATTAACACGACAATATAATAAAATCAATTCATATCACATTTTGTCCAATGGCCACAACCAAATTTCAAAGATATAAAAAAATCAATTAATTTCACAACAAATAGTCCAAGGCCCCACACAATGTATATAACACCCAAAACCAATCAATAGAGATAGAAAAATAATCAACATAGGACATACCTTCATTAATCCATATTTAGATAATTATATTAATACCTCTTCTTAAGTTCATTTAATTAATTATTTGCAGAGGAAAAATCCATAACGAAATTAAATCCCACGAATATCAAACTCACAAAATTCACATAAATACACAAGTAACATGCACATCAAATCGTCATATAAAAACAAATCCAATAAATGCGAAATGAAGCATGGCAAATAGATGACTAAATAAATACCAACAATTATCCAATTTACTACACAATATGCCCAAGACTCCAACTCAATAAAATTTGTACATATAAGCCCGAGTACGTACTCGTCACCTCGCGTACACGGCTTTTCACTTTTCACAAATGGCACATACGACTCGATGCCTAAGGGATAATTCTCCCACTCGAGGTTAGGCAAGACACTTGCCTTTCTGAAGTTATGCCGATATTCTAAAATCGCCTTCTTGCTTGAATTGACCTCCGGACAGCTCAAATCTATCCAAATTAATTGTACAACTTCATTAAAATTTATCGAAAATAATTCCGGATAATAATACGCCGACTTGAAAATTTATTGCAAAAAGTCAACAAAAGTCAATGCGGAACTTGCCTCTCTAAACCTAACATAATTTTCATGAAATCCGGACACCCATTCCGATACGAGTTCAACCATACCAATTTTATCGAATTTCAATAACAACTCGACCTCCAAATCGTACATTTTTGTTTTTGGAAGATTTTACAAAAATCTTAATTTTTCCTCCATTAAATCCGAATTAAATGATGGATTCAAAGGCATAATCATGGAAATTGATCAAAATTGGATAAGAATCATTTACCCCAAACACCCACGCAAGGATCTCTCCAAAAATCGCCTTCTACCGAGCTCTAAATTTGATTTTGAGTTATGAACTCAAACCCCCATTTTTGGGACTTTTAATTCTGCCCAGATAGGCTTTCTTCGCGTTCGCGAAGGGCAAAACCCAACTGCCTCAAATCCTTCATCGCGTTCGCGACCTCCTCATCGTGTTCGCGATGACCAGCTGACCAGCTCCTTCGCATTCGCGTTCGCGTTCGCGTTCCACGCTTCGCGTTCGCGAAGGCCAGACGACCTCAGGCTCCACTCTTCCTTTCTTCTTCGTGTTCGCGTTACCTTGGCCGTGTTCGCGAAGGCTTGCCCAGTTCCTTCTTCGTGTTCGCATTCGCGTTCTCTGCTTCGCGTTCGCGAAGGCCAAACTAACAGCCCCTTCAAATTCCTCTTCGCGAACGTAGGACTCCATTCGCGTTCGCGAAGAAGGAAATGAGACTTCAGCAACAGCAGTCCAAACAGCTCCAATTTGATCTGAAACACACCCGCGCCCCTCGGGACCTTGTCCAATCATACCAACCTATCCCATAACATAACACGGACCTGCTCGAAGCCTCAAATCACATTAAACAATATCGAAAGCATGAATCGCACCCTAATTCAATCTTAGTGAACTTTGAAACTTCAACTTCTACTATCGATGCCGAAACCTATCAAATCATGTTCGATTGACCTCAAATTTTGCACACAAGTCACATTCGATATTACGGACCTACTCCAACTTTCGAAATCAGATTCCGACCCCGATATTAAAAAGTCAACCCCCCGGTCAAACTTTTTAAAATTTTGAGTTTCGCCATTTCAAGCTTAATTCCACTACGGACCTCCAAATAATTTTTCGAACACGCTTCTAAGTCAAAACTCATTATACGTAGCTAACGGAACCGACGGAACTCCATTCCGGAGTCGTCTTCACACAGTTCCGACTACGGTCAAAATCCTAAGACTTAAGCTTTATTTTTAGGGACCAAGTGTCCCAAATCACTCTGAATCATCCAGTAACTGAATTCAACCACGCACGCAAGTCAATACGCGTAATACAAAGCTGCTCCGGGCCTTATGCCACTGAACCAGACTTAAATTCTTGAAACGATAAGTCGGGTCGTTACATTTTGGATTTAGGAGCGTGTCTGGACTGTGAATCAAAGGTCTCTAGTTGATTTAGGCTTGAAATGGCGAAAGTCAAATTTTTGGAGATTTGGACCGGAAGTGGACTTTTTGATATCGGGGTCAGAATCTGATTCCGAAAGTTGGAGTAGGTCCATAATGTCAATTATGACTTGTGGGAAAAAGTTGAAGTCATTCCGGATTGATTTGATGTGTTTCGACACAAGATAGAATTTGAAAGTACAAAGTTCATAGATTTTAATTTGGGGTGAGATTTGTTGTTTTGATGTTGTTTGAGGTGATTTGAGAATTCGACTAAGTTTGTATGATATTTTAGGACTTGTTGGTGTATTTGGTTGAGGTCCCGGGGGCCTCGGGTGTGTTTCGAGGTGGTTTCGGATCATTTCGGGTTGTTTCAGAACTGCTATATCTGGTATCTGACTTCCTTCTTCACGAACGCGAAGAGAGTCACGCGAACGCGAAGAGGAGTTTTGAGACTGTTGGAATTTGGCCTTCGCGAAAGCGAATGAGGGCTCACGAACGCGAAGGTATACCTGAAAAACCTACGCGAACGTGAGGGGCCAGTCGCGAACGCTTAAAAGGAAGGAGGGGACTGGGCCTGGAGTCATCAGCCTTAGCAAACGCGAAGCTTTAATCGCGAACGCGAAGCAGTAGGACTTGAGTGCATCGCGAACGGGAGAGCTTGAACGCGAACGCGAAGAAGAATTTGAGCCAACGAGTTTTTGGCCTTCGCGAACGCGAGACTGAGGTCGCGAACAGGAAGAAGGCCTATCTGGGCAGAATTAAAAGTCCCAAAAACGGGGGTTTGAGTTCATAACTCAAAATCTAATTAGAAGCTCGGTAGAAGGCAATTTTTAGAGAGATTCTTGCGTGGGTGTTTGGGGTAAGTGATTCTTATCCAGTTTTGATTAATTTCCATGATTATGTCTTTGAATCCATCATTTAATTCGGATTTAATGGAGGAAAATCAAGATTTTTGTAAAATCTTCCAAAAATAAAAATTTAAGATTTGGAAGTCGAGTTTTTATTGGAATTCGATAAAATTGGTATGGTTGAACTCGTATCGGAATGGGTGTTCGGATTTCATGAAAATAATGTCGGATCTGAGGGGCGAGCCCCGCGTTGACTTTTGTTGACTTTTTGGAATAAATTTTTAAGTCGACGTATTATTATCTGGAATTGTTTCCGATGAATTTTAATGAAGTTATACAATTAATTTGGATAGATTTGAGCTGTCCGGAGGTCAATTCAAGTAAGAAGGCTATTTTGGAATATCGGCCTAACTTCAAAAAGGTAAGTGTCTTGCTTAACCATGAGTGGGGGAATTTCTCCTTAGGCAGTGAGTCTTATGTGCAAATTGTGTAATTGAAAACCATGTACGCGAGGTGACGAGTACGTACTTGGTTTATATGTGCAAATTTCATTGATTAAAAATCCTTAGACGCCCTTATGTATTAAATTAAAAATTATTGGCACTTATTAAATCCTCTATTTGTCATTGCTAGATCCTTGTTTGTTGAAATTATTTTTACATGATGATTTGGTGTGATTGCCACCTTGATTTTTATGTGAATTATTATTTTGTTGAGTTGTTCACTTCTGGATATTTTGTTAAGATTTTTGTGCACATTATGGTCGAACCATGGGCTCCTTATTGTGAAAAATAAGGTATTGTTGATTTTTGTGGCAAGTTGTGATATTTGAGCACTTGATGTGCAATTTGTGATAAGTTGTAATATTTGAGCACTTGATGTGCAATATGTGATAAGTTGTAATAATTGAGCATTTGATGTGCAATCTGTGATATGTTGTAATATCTGAGCACTTGATGCAGTTTATGAGATATGATTTTGGCACGTTATATTGTGAGAGTTATGTTCGGGTGTTTGCACGAGGTTTCTGTCGTGCTATTATTACTATTGATTTATGCACATGCGGCGTGACAAGGCGGGATATATATATATATATATATATATATATATATATATATATATATATATATATATATATATATATATATATATATAGAGGAGGGAGGTTTGCGCATATAGCGAGACAAGGTGGGAACATTATTGTGCGCGTGTGGCGAGACAAAGCGGGCACTCACTTTATTATTGCACACGTGGTGAGACAAGGTGGGCTATGTCGGGGATTGAATTGTGATGACTTGTGATGGCCTGGGGGCATTGCTGTTGTTGCATATTTACTTTTGAGACTACGAGACGATATCTCGGGAGTGCCTTTGCTGACATTCTCTGTGGTTGCATTTGTCTTCGGTTATTTTTGTATTTTCGTGTAGGTAAATTGTTGTGTTCTTCTGTGATGTAATATTTGATTCTATTATGTGTTTGTATCCCTTGTTGTAATGTGTTGGCTTTGGCTCTTGTACGAGACTCTGAGGATTTGTGGTTCTAGGCTTTACTAGTTTTCAAGGTTAAGTTATTTTGAATAAAAGAAATTGTTGTGTGCTTTAGTTCTTATAAGTTTTACATCCAAATCAGCAACTATCGGGTGCTTCATTTTAATTGAAATGTTATTTTCTTCACCCAAATGACTTCTAAAATAAATTTATTTCTTTGTTGATTTTCTTACTTGATTTAAAAATTTTAAACTTACTTTATCGAAAATAAATTGATCATGTGGATCTTATATACATTGAGGATATTGGCATGTGAATTGTCCGTGAAATTGTGATATGAAATGAGAGCACGAGATGCCGAGAAAATATGATGATTTAATTATGGGCACGAAGTGCCGTGGAGATATGAAAATGGACTGAGACCCGTATTTTTATGATTATGAAATGAGGTGTCACATGGTGACTTTTTAATTGAAGAATTATATTCAAAATATTTATTTGGAAAGATATTTATTTGAGGAAAATTATATTTGAAGGAGAGTTATTTGGTAGAATTATATGTGAAGGACATTTATTTGAAGAATTTGATTTAATTTGGTGTACTTGTATTTATTATTTATTGAGCGAAATTAAATGGTGTTTTGATGTCTTGCTATGCATATCACTGGTTGTTTTATGATGTCCTTATTGTTATCTGTTTCCTACTATCTTGTATATTATATTGCACGGGCTATTAGACTAGTGAGTGTCTTGACTGTACCTCGTCTCTACTCCACTGAAGTTAGTCTTGATACTTACTGGGTGTCGACCGTGGTGTACTCATACTACACTTCTGCACATTTTTGTGCAGAGCCAGGTATTGGAGATATCGGACTTGATCAGAGTTAAAGCGGGACCGTAAGGATTCAAGGTAGAGCTGCTTGTTCGTCGCAGTCCCTTGGAGTCTTTTCATTTTATTGTACTATTAATTTTAAATCAAACAGTATTGTATATTCGGTTCTCGTGATCATCCCAAAATTAATTGACTCGAAGTAGTTAAAAAAAATAACAACTTATGCCAACTTATGATTTGGATGGAAGAAACTAATCCTACAAAGATCTATTGTGTTATGTTGCATATATCTTGTGTTACTTTTTTAGTCATCTCTGGTGAAAAAAGTCATATAACTAAATTATTGTTTGTAATTAGAAAATCAAATCTACGTGACAATTATAGAACATGTTTGGCTTAGCTAATTGAAAGTACGAAAAAGGACCATAAATGCCCCCCTAAGGTATTGAAAATAGTTAATTTTGTTCCCCTTCCACCTATTGGACCATAAATGTCCTAAATGTTACTTTTCGTCTTAAAATGCCCTTTACACTAACTGCTGACTTGATGACCATGTGAGGTTTTGTAAAAATAGATATGGCACTATTTTATTGGTTCATATTTAAAGATAATTTTTCTTAGACCCATATCTGTCCTAAATATTTAACCCGCCCTATAAGACATTTATCTTCTTCTCAGCTGCTCCAATCTCCAACTATTTCTCCTCCAAATCAACAAATCGTATGTATCTCTTTGTTTTTCTCCCAACTCTTTCTCATTAAACCCATCAATCTCTTTTACCACAATCAACATTTCTAGAACAAGTTCTTTTATTCATTTGCTTAGTTCTTCTCCAGAACCCCAGAAGTACTTAGTATATTAGACATGGCTAATTTCTAGTTATAGAGTTTTTCCGGTTCTTTTTATAAAGTGAAAAATTGAGTGTATATAAAGATAAATTCTATTTTCCTTTTCTCGTCTAAAATGACAAAAACTTCATGTGATGAAAATTACAAATTATGACGACATGGAGACAGATTTGGGGAAACAACCCTGCTACTTGTAATCATAAAAATTGAACAAGAGGAAACTGAAACGAATAAATTTATGCAAACCTTTTTATTCCTGTGGCAAAACTCTAGCTCTTGAATCCAATATCAATGATCTCAATTAGCTAGCATATAAGTAAGTGGCAAGAATGAAGAAATTGGAAGATATCAATCGTTCTTCTTCTTCAACGAACAAGTATTCAAGAATGACTTGCAACAACAAAAACTGGAGCATCGGTAAATATCAAAAAGTATTATAGCCATATGGCTCTTCTTAATTTTCATTCGTGTTCCACATGAATATGACATACTATAACACTAGTCTTTTCATTTGCTTTCAGCTTTAGATCGAGCTAAACCTTATTAGATCGAGAAATTGCAAATTCCAGTTCCTGGTTTGAGCTTGAGCTCGACATTTTTGTCAAGGTATAATTTCCTCACCTTTCACGAATACAAATACAAGTTAACTCTGAAAAATTAGGAAGGCTTGTAGAGAACAAATTATTAGTTCTAAAATTCATAATACCGTACAGCACAAACGATAATTGCAATTAAGAGATTAGAGAACAAATTGGTTCATAAAAAATATCTCAGATCAAACATGCAGTAAATCTCACTGACATCCGATTTAAACGTCTAGAGGAAATTGAAATGTCACATTGCCAAACGATCATTCACTATTATCCAAATTTTGGAGTGCGCACACATTAGGATTAATTATATATTCCTCATTTAAGTCAAAATTGGACTAATATAGGTTAATCATATATTCTCTTTGGCTTCTTTGATAGCTTTACTGATAGTTTCCCCTTCTTAACTCCCAAGTATCTGTCAATCTCCTCGTCAGCAGCATCTCCGCCTCTGTGTTTCCTTTTGCCACCACTTTCTTTGATTTTCTGAATCAAAATAGATTGGATGTTAATTATCTAATAACTCCATTGAGCAATGTATTACCAAGAAAACATGCATCAGCAAAAATCCTACATAAACTACTAACAACCTATATAATAATGTATCAGCATGCAAACATCAGGAAATATGAGCAACTTAAACATTTCATAGAGTAAGTTGTATACAAGGCACCTCTCACAACATTCCACATCCTCTCCAACTGAGAAATGCACATAACAGTCACATGTTCTGAATAACAGCTCTACATCCAAACCACACTAAAAAGGTCAAAAATATGCTCACACTATCTCTACCTTATTACCTCAATGACATCAACACCTGAGCCTAATGAAAATGTTGAAAGAGGAGAATTCAACTATAATATTAAGTGCTAAAAGGGAAACTAATAATAAAAATAAGGGCCCATTTCACTTGATTTAATTGGCTAAATTTAAACCGTCTTTAACCCGTGCAGGCAAAAGTTGACCACCTAGTGATTACAGCCAACTGAAGTACACCCTCCTCTCACAAGGGGGAAAAAAAAAGGAGACGAGAATTACCATCTGTGAGATCCTCTTGGCTTCTGTTACACGCTCCAAGAGTAGCAAAACCTCCTCTTCGTTCGCAGGATACTCAGCTAGTTTTTTCGCTGAATATTATCACTTTTTAGTTAGGAAAACATGTATCAAACAGACTAGAAGTGCTAGAATAAGAATGTATTAGAATCTCGGAAATATAATATTTCTGTATTTTCATACCAATAAGCTTTTCTATCTGTATATACCACTCCACCTCATACTGATTCACTAATGATATAGCAACCCCAGAACGCCCTGCTCGTGCAGTTCTTCCCACCCTATGTATATAATCCTGCAGGCCATGCATACGGTGATAAGCTAAAATCGCATCAGAAAACAAAATTAAGATTATTCAGATTGAAATGATGAGTATGAAGTCAAGTTTCATTGATCTTATTGCATAAACAAAGACCGATATATTCTTTTAATTTTTGTCTGTGGTGTCCGGGCCAGCTTGCTGGCACCTCGACAATTCCACCGGGTACCAACTACCTCTCACACCAACACAGGTACAGGGTAACTCTACCTACCAAGACTTGGAAAGATGGAAAGAAATCACTTAGTGTTCGATTTTTTCAAATTCCAAACAAGCTGAACTACAGAATTTGAACAACTTTTAAAAAGTCTGTTCTGAAAAAAAGAAAACTTGTCTGGATAGCTGCAGTTTTTTGGAAGTTTTGTGGGTGTTATGGGAGTGGAGAAAGTTTTTTTTTTGTTTTTTTAGATCGAGGGAGTGTGGAAGAAGTTTTAGGTATTATTTTTTGAAAGCTAAAAAACAGGCCAACACCTTCGAAAAGTTCTTCGAAAACTTCCTAACCCAAAAAGGTCCATGCCTAGCCATAGATAAATCCAGGACCACCCTAATGAACAGAAAAACAGCTTACAACTATCCAAGCAGTAAGAATAAAAAGATCCACCTTAGAGTTTGTTGGAATATCATAGTTGATAACCATATCAACAGATGGGATATCAATTCCTCGACTGGCTACATCAGTGCAGATAAGGATATTGCACTCTCCAGCCTTAAATTTGTTTAGAGCTCCAAACCTATTTTCCTGTCCAATAAAAGATGATATTTTGAGGGAGGGAGGGGGGAAATAGAACTAGCAAAGTGAAAAGATGCATGCCTTGAAGTTCAAAAATATACCTGAGTCATCTGACCACTAATTGGTATAGCTCTCAAGCCAAGATTTCGAAGCATTAGAGCCAGTAGACGAGTTGCATCACATGTACGAGTGAAAACCATTGATGTACTGCCAGACTTCTCAGACAGAATATAGACAAGATAGCAGTCCTGTGGGTACAAAATAATAAAGTCAGACAACAAATCATTATTCGATAATTAAAGTGGGACCATAAATCATTATTCAGCAAACAAAAGGAGTTACATCCCTAACCCCCTCAACTTGTGGGGACTAATTGACTCTGCTTTTTTAATCTATAAATTTCTTGATAAATAATAGTTAAAGCTTACAATTTGTGTAAAATCAAACAACCAATCAAGTAATTTTTTTAATTAAAAGTGATTATTAAACAAATTACAAAAAAAAAATTGATAAGTACAAGCTCTACAAAAATTTCTTTAACAAAAAGCTCTTTACATGGTACAAACCCTCTCAACTCTCTTTCTTTTGGTTGCTTACCAGAATTTCTTTTGTTGTTTTTTTTTGTTAGTTTTGATTTATAAAATTGTATTTCTATTATAGTTGTTTTTATGGTTTATTAGTTAAATATTACGAAGTTTGATTTAAAATTTTCGGTGCATCCGCTCATCGGATCGGTTAGCCTTAATTTCATGCATGTCCTCCCCACCTCTCCCCCAAGCCTTCCATGCTTTAATATCTGACACCCAACCCCTTTTGTCATCACTCCTCTCGTCTTCCGTGTTTAATCTAACACCTTGCACCCAGGATGATGCTCAACGTCTCTGCTGGTATAATGACAAGACCGAGTCAGCAGTTATGGGAAAACTTCTTAACTTTGATGAAGATAACATCTCTCTTTGGATTCGCAGAAATACTCCCAAGGTATGAAAAATGTTAGGTATCAAATATGTTGTGCCAGAGAAGGATATAGCAGAGATGCTACAGCGAATTGAAAGGAAGAATGCTTACAGGAAGTCTAATTATTGCAATAAGCAATATGGGAAGAAACAGAAATTTGCCCATGAACTTGATAGATTGGTATTCCGGGTGAATTATGATAAGGGTTTTCATGGTGATGAGGGAAGGTTTCAGCCATCTTCTTACGGATGAAGCTCAAGATTGTCTCTTGGAATGTAAGAGGTTTGAATAACACCGATATACGAGATATGGTGAAGGCTCTTCTTTCTGAATGGAAAGCCGACATCGTTTTGTCTTTAAAAAACTAAGCTTGAATTTTGGCCTCACAAGCTGGTTGGTGGTCTTAAATTTGGTAGGTGGGTGGATTATGCTTTTGTGGAAGCGGATCGGACAAAGGGAGGTATAATTATTCTTTGGGACAAAAGGGTTTGGAAGGGGTCTGTAATTTTCCACGGTATTCATTCCATCACCATCAAACTCTCAAATATGCACTCTGATTTTTCATGGTGCATGTCCAGAGTGTATGCACCCATCAATAGGGAGGAGAAAACCAATTATGGTTGGTTCGGCTGTCAGGGGTCTTTGTGAGGGGCCTTGGGTTAATACCACAAGGTTTCCTTGTGAGAGAGAACATTGTTCTAGGTTTGACAGAGCTCGAATTTCATCGAGGACTTGAATTTGATAAATTCCCCCTTTATTTGGAGGAAAGTATACTTGGTCTAAAGATAATTCCTGCAGAGTGGCTTCGAGGATCGACAGATTCTTGTTTTCTGCCGAGTGGGATGATCTATTCGGTGTTATCAAACAATCTACTATTCCTCGTATTGTCTCGAATCATAGCCCATTATTTATTGAGTGCGGGCACTGGTCTAATAATGTCTCTTACTTTAAATTTGAAAATATATGGTTGGAACATCCCGAATTTGGGGAAATGGTCAGTAACTGGTGAAGTTCTTTCAACATTGTTGGCAGCCCGAATTTAATTTTTGCACAGAAACTTAAGTTGTTGAAACTTATGTTAAGTTGTTGAAACTTAAGTTGAAGGAATGGAACTAAGTCCTTTTTTGGACATTTAAAGAATAGGAAATCGTGTATTCTGAATAGGATTCAGGTGCTGAAGAAACACCTCTTGCAGATGATCTACTTCTTTCCAAAGCAAGTTTACAAATGGAGCTTAAGGAGATTTTTAGATTGGAAGAAATCTCATAGAGGCAATAGATGCCTCTGGTTGAAGCAAGGAGACAACAACACTGATTTTTCCCACAAAATGGCTAATTCTCACAGAACGTTCAATCAAATTGACAAGCTGGAAGTTGGGGGTAACACTACTGATAACATGGAAATCATTTCTAATGAGATTCTTAGTTTTTATGAATCCTTATACAGAGATAAGTGTTTTGGGTAATTAAAAGAAAACTGGTGTAAAGGAACTTAAAGATTTCAGACTTATCAGTTTGATAGGCAGTTTCTACAAGATTCTCTCAAAAAAATTGGCGGATAGATAGCTCCTCTCAAATGGCTTTTCTTAGGAAAGCCGGGAATCCATTGTAAGTTAGACATCCAACAAGCTTTCGATTATGTCAATTGGGTTTTTTTTGCTGCAATTATTAAGGCATATGGGCTTCAGCGGCAAATGGATTAATTGGATCAGATTTTGTATTTCCTCAGTAAAATTCTCTATTCTCATTAATGGTAATCCTCAGGGTTTCTTTTCTTCGCAAAGAGGACTCCAACAAGGTGATCCTCTTTCTCCTTCTCTTTATACTTGTCATGGAGGGCCTTAGCAAGATGTTATACAGTGCAATATATGCAAATTGGATCTCTGGTTTTCATACGGACAGTAGAGGAACTGGGAATCTCAAAATCACTCACATTTTATATGAAGGCGATACACTCTGATCATGTGTGATGCAGAGGAACACCATGTTTTGATTTTTAGGATGGTTCTAACTTTTTTTTGAAGTTGTCTCGGGGTTACACATCAACTTCACGAAAAGTTCTCTTCCCAGTTAATGATATGCCATATATCAGTCAACTTGCCAACGTTTTGCAGTGCAACATTGGAGCTCTTCCTACAAAATATATGGGCTTACCTTTGGGAGACAAGTATAAATCAGTGACAATACGGAATGAGGTGATTGAGAAGACGAAGAAGTTGGTTATTTGGAAGAAGCAATATCTTTCTTTGGGGGGCAGAGTCACTTTAATCAACAGTGTGCTCAGCGAACTTCCTACTTACACCATGTCTCCTTTCCCGCCTCCTTCCTCGGTTTTGAAAAGATTGGATAAATTAAGACAAAACTTCCTTTCGCAAGGAAATAAACAATCTAATGCTTTATGCCTTTTGAATTGGAAATCAGTCACTCGAGTTAGAAGGAAAGGCGGTCTTGGTATTAAGAACCTAAAACGTCACAATGAAAGCATGTTGATGAAATGGCACTGGAGATTCAACGAGGTAGATGCACTATGGAGGAGAGTGTTGGTGGAAAAATTCACACTTGAGAGCCCCTGGAGTACAAAAATCTCTACAGCCTCTCATGGTACCAGAGTATGGAAAAATATAAGAGGCTATTAGAACAAATTCAAGTCAAATATAAGCTTTTGGTGATGGGAGGAAAATCAGATTTTCGGAAGATGTATGATTGGGTCACACCCCACTAAAACACCAATTCATGGACATTTTCAGCTTATCTTTTCAACAAAAGGGAAAAATTGTAGTATTCGTTTCAACACAAGGGTGGAATCTTTTACCTAAAAGAATTTTAATGATTGAGAAGTGAAATGACTGTATTATGCTTCAGAGGATAAACAACATAACCTTGGAGCACAACAAAACAGACTCCGTAGGTTGGAAAAGTGATCAACAAGGTCTCTTTTCAGTCAAATATCGTTACCACATGCTGGATTCTAGCAGCGACGAGGTATTATGTCCTTGGGAAAAGGTTTGGAGAAGCAAGGCCCCTTTGAAGATTTCTTGTTTCTCTTGGATTGTTGCTCGGGAGGCTTGTCTCACACAATCGAACCTCCAAAAGAAGGGGTTTCAACTGCGCAATAGATGTCCATTGCGTGAAGAGCATCCAGAAGAAGTTTTCCACCTCCTCTTGCATTGTAGGGTCACTAGGCCGTTGTGGAATATGTTTCTGGTAATTCTGGGCATGAGTTGGACCATGCCAAAATCAATTGTTGAGCTCTTGCAAGCTTGGAGCAGAGAGGGAATTAGCAAGAAATCTCTAAGAACTTGGAATACCAACCTCAAGCCATTTGGTGGACTATCTGGCTTGAAAGAAATGATAGAATTTTTGAAGGCACAAAGAGAAACATTCACAGCCTTAAACAGAGATGTATTTTTGTTAGCTTTTGGTGCAATCTGGTAATTGAACATGATGTATATGTAACGTTAGATACAATAGAGCGTTTGCACAACCTGTACTTATGCCTGATGCACTGGCTTAGTGCATAAATTTATAATATCTTTAATTACTTATCAAAAAAAATAATACAAGAAACAATTTATTAGGACTAGAAGTGTGAGAAACCCCATAGGAACAACAACAACAAACCCAGTAAATTCCCACAAGTGGGTCCGGAGAAGGCAAGATGTACGCAGCCCTAACCCTACCCTGGAAGGGTAGAGAGGTTTTTTAGGATAGACCCTCAAGCTAAAGAAAAGATGAAGAGAATTAATGGCAGCAAGTAGAACCACACTAATGAATTAGCTTAGCAAATTAAACAACACTAACTATTGCAAGATTGTCCAATTTGCAGTCAAAATCTTTCAGATCAATTTCAAACTGAACTTAAACAGAAACAAAACTAATAACAAAACATGTCTAATTTAGAAACATTAAAATGCATGCATAAACTTCATATAGCAAAAAGATCAAAACTTGAACCAAAGCAAAAGATTTAAAAAAAAATATACAAAACCACAAAGCATTAATTTGGAAACACACTAAGCTGAAACAGAGAATAAAAAGTCCAAAAAGTCAAGAACCAAAACCAAGAATTAACTGAGAAACCACATAGCAGAGACCAAGAATACAGTAACTTGCTTGATTATTTACATATTTAAAGAAAAGAGACCAAGTGTGCATATAGGTTTTTTAACAGCGTATGTCGGTGCAGTCTTAACTGCAATAAGCCCTCTTTGAGGGCTGACCTTTGCCTCAGCTGGACTATGTTCACTTCAAATAATCAAGAGATGCAACTACTTAGACTTTCATGATTAATACTTTGGGAAAAGGTACAAACATGAATTTTGTAAAGAGTGACTGGTCATCCTAGTTATTGCTTTGTAACACTAGTTAGCAGCACAATCATTATGATCATGTCTCTTCCCTCTTTTATCCGCGTGATTGTTTTTTATCTAGTGGTTTCACAATGTCAAAACTCCCACATCCTCAAGCCATATAATGATGATTATTATGAGAGCACAGCAACACAAATAGAGTTCCGTAGTAAGAATACATTTTCTCTGAACACCTTCGGCGCTTAAGCAGATAAATTCAAACTCAATGATTGTCATCAACAAGATGTAATTTACATGGAACATCATTATAAGCCAATTGCTGGATACAATGCTTGCCACTTGGCTTGCTTTCTCCCAACAAACCTAAAAGAGAAACTTTTCACTAAAGAACTAACCTTATACTTAGCAGGAAGAAAACGAAATTGCTGCTTCAGTGTACCAACAGTGGAATATTTAGATGCAGCTTCAATCTGAAACAAATTATAAACAAAGTTACGCAAAATACTCTTGACCACCTACAAATTATATGGTGAAAATTGGCATCGTTATATTTGTACCTTAACAGGATTTCTCAAACAAGCCCTCTGAAGTTTCTTTACCTGTAGTTTAGTGTACAGATATATTAAGAATCAGACTTCCCATGCAAAAAGTTTACTCCTCGAAGGTTTCATCAAGAGTGGCACAGCAGAAACTATTAGGCATAAAAATAAATTCCTTAAAGAGAAAAGCAGAACAGGAGCAAATTAACTTGCCATTCACAACAACCCCACCTACTCATTTTTCTTTCCCAGACAATTTCATGTAATAATCATATTGCTATTACGATACAGAGAATAAGTGCATCTACTGCCATATGATATTTGGAAAATAAAAAAGGAAAATTTTCATTCCTACCCAAGTACTCAGGAAAAATACCTATCCGCCATCAGAGAAGGGAATTTCTCTTAAGAACGGAACCTAGAAAGAGAAATTATTCACACACAGAATAGACCATTTATGATTAACAATGGATTCATATAAACCACGTGAAAGCTAACTTTGTTGGACATTGTAGCAGAAAATAGGTAAGTCCTTCGATCATGAGGGATCGCATGCAAAATCTTATCAAGGGCCTTTTCAAATTCCTCATCTAGCAGCCTGTCTGCCTCATCCAATACCTGTTGCATGTACAAGTTCATGACTCAGAATACGCATGCATGCCTATCCAACTAAAGTAATCTGTTGTGAAACACACATTTATATTTTCAAGAAACCTAGACTTGGTTACGAATGGAAATCAAGATATTAAAAGATGGAATTCTAAAACAGTCTGAATACCATTCGCATCGAACATAATGAACTGTATTTTATTTTTGGATACATATTGCTTCAAATTAATGAATTTCTTGCTTGGTCCAATTGTCCGCACCTAAGGCGATGTGCCAGTGTGTCTCATGCTGTAGTTGGGGGAAAAGCATTTAACTGTCAACCCACATGGAGATGAGCAAGTTTCAGAGGAACATATGTAGTCAAATGCTTTCTGCGGCTCAATATGTTGGAAAGTTAAAAAGTAAAGACGTCAATGCTGCAGGAAAAAATTGACAAGCAGCTTCACCTCTGACAAGAGATATACTGTATGCACGCTGTGGGAAATATGGACCAGACGGCATTCGAAATCATATCACTTGCCAAACATCAAAAGGCCTAGCCTTGAACATGCAGCAAATATCACTTTTAATGTCAACAGTGACATAATAACATATCATTCAACCAAATGTCGTGAATCAACATTGCACTTTTGGGTTTTCATCCAAAAGAAAACAAAAGGAGTACATAAACAGGCAGAATGAGAACATCTCTGGAACATTTTCAGCATAAGACTCAATGGACAAACTTACCAAGTACTTTATCGTACGAAGAGAAAACCCTTTAGTATTGGCAAGATGATCCAGTAGCCGACCAGGTGTTGCCACCTACATCAGACAGCATCCAAATGAGCACTCAAACAAATGTCAGAGATTAAGCATATTAAAAATCTGTAACAACATACAATAGCTTTAGCAAATCTAGTGTAACAAGTCATCCACATGGCTTACTAGATCTCTGACACAAAAATGTGGTACTAGATATCAGTACTTACAACAATGTGAGGCCGTTTCCCAAGGGCGATGCTCTGCTGTACTGGACCTATCCCACCAACCAGCTGTGAAACAATTACAAGCAATCATTTAACAAAACAACGTCTAGCTGAATGCCAATGTCAACCATCATATATGACTGTTTCAATTCTAACACGGTCTACCCTGTTCTACAGACACATCGCTACAAATACACATTGTCTAACAAGTGGTTATCAACCCTTTGGATTACATTTGAAGGTGAAAATGAGATGTTCATGCATGTAAATATGACTTAGTCAAGCTCACCACTGCGCATTTTACTCCAACACCGGATCCTAAAGCTTCAAATTGTTCAGCAATTTGAATCGCGAGCTCTCTGGAATACACAAAGAAAAACGTTGGAGATTAAATCACCAAAGAGCTACAAAATAAGACAAGTAATCAGACGAATAAGGGACCTCGTTGGAGAGAGAACGCAGGCATAAAAGGCATGCGGAGAATCTAATAGGGCCTGCAGTATAGGAATTGCAAAAGCTCCAGTCTTTCCAGAACCCGTTTGAGCCAGACCAATTAAGTCTTTGCCTAGAACAAAACCCAATCAAATAGTTTATAAGAATTAATACTTTCACCAAATAGAGGATGATATACAAAAGGTTCAAATAATAAAAAGGGATCAAAATACAAATAATGTTCTTTAGAAAGGTCTTCCAAACAAGCATACAAATTGGAATACTTTTGAGTGCTTCAAAGTCCAATGATAGATAAGAAAATGTATGATGCCAGCAATTTCGGAAATGAACTTTATGCCGCCAAAGGATCTCCCTCCCCTCCCCCCTCTCCAAATTTTCCACTTCAATGTATGTGGAATCACTGCAAAAAGCTCAACCCCCTACTAGATTATTAGCAGCACTCACTTCAATGTTTGCTTGACTGAATTTTGCATGGTCCACCAAACGTCCCTCAAATGCAACATTATATTCCATAACTTAGTGGAAAATTTGCATTGTACAAACATATGGTTTTCTGACCAGCTAGGAGTCATATAAGGACCTTACAGGAAACCCACATTACCTTTCCCCTAGCCATTCCAAATTTTCAAGTTTCTAAAGAATTTATAGTTCAAAAATATTCTATTCCATGACACTAGATTGTATCAAATACCATCACTTGAGGCAATTGCATAAAGCTGTTGTTATCTAGATTTGAATGTGCTCTGCCTACAGCACCATTGTATCCAGAAACTAATTCTCTATCCTTAATGACAGGTATTTCATCAGACCCCGGGGCGGGTTGCGAGTTCTTTTACCCTCCATTTCCTTTACCCAATTTTGGGCCTTTAGGCTAACACTGAAAGTCCAAATCTTCAAATACATATTGCAACATATTCTATAGAAAACACATTTACCTAGATTTGAATGTGCTCTGCCTACAGCACCATTGTATCCAGAAACTAATTCTATATCCCTAATGACAGATATTTCATCAGACCCCCTCTCTCCCCAGGACTAGTGTTTAACATTTTCAAAAGTTACCCTTTAATTTATAACAATCTGAATCTACACCCTCCCAATAGCCAGAAAAAGGAAGATTCCTAGTTCACAACTCATCCCAACACTTAATTACCTCTCTCCATAAATTTGCTCTACAACAAAATGTTATGTCTCTATTTCGCACTTCTCTATTATCATAAAGCTAGAATTTTCCAGTACTTCTCAAACAATGGCTTCCACAAAATCATGTCTTCAGATGTTTTGCTACCACGAGCAAAATAGGATAGTGGAAGTTTCAACCCCACAACCTAAAACACACTAGCATAATCAGCTTAGAACTTTAAACCTATTTTAATTATTAGCACATAGCTTAAATCCACTTGAAATATCATATTTATAAGGAGAAAACAGGTAAAAGATAAGCAAGAAAGATAACATACGCAAAGGAAAAGATGAAAAACATAAAGATGGGAAGATTGAAAAAACCTTCAAAGGCATGAGGAATAGCTTCAGCTTGTATTTTAGAAGGAGTTTTCCAACCCAAATTATCACAAGCCTCAATCAGTTGATCAGAAACTCCCAATTCTTTGAAAGACTTCGCTTCCTCTTTGGATTCTTCCATTTAGCGGTTCTCCACAGTTGATTCTATTAAGACAGTAACTTCAAATCAACAAACTGAATCACGTTACTGAAAAGGGACTTAAAGCAAACCGAAAAGTAATCTTTCTCCCAATTTCTTTCTTTTTATTCAAGTCCATTTAATAATCCTCTTTATTTTCCATGACAAATAAACAATCTCTCACAAAAATCGACTCTGGATATTTCCCTTCAACTTTTCAATACTCAAAACAGCAAATTTATTGGGAAGATTAAAAAAAATGACTTACGAAGCAAAATATATTCAATATTAACTTATTGATGGAGTTCGTAACTCTCATACTTTATCTAAGCCATCTATGATTATCAAATAGCTCATTAAAAGGCATTTAGCATCCAATGTAAATTTACTTTTTTTTATTTGAGGAAAAAAAAACAATCCAATGTGAAGTTACCTAAGATAAGAAAGATGAATTGTACCATTTAAAGGACAAAATTGATCTCGTGTATAACTCAACAACATATTAACAAATAACTGTCACACCTCTTTTTTCCCGAGAGGATAAGGGAGTTTTTTCAATTGAAGTAACATTAATCAAAATGGGATTATTTATTAAATTCAGAGTCACCAATTAGGATAATTATTATGGTGTCACAAGCCACCGATTTTTAAAATCCCAAATCGAGGAAACTTGACTCCGTTCTAAAGTCTGCGAAACTAGAAGACCGGGTAAGGAATTCTGTTAATCCGGGAGAAGGTGTTACGCAATCTCGGATTCCGTGGTTTTATCACGATCGCTTTACAATCATATACCTTGCTTAATTAACGGATTATTACGTGTTTTAGAACCTATGTGCGTTTTACCTTTTACCACTTTTTTTATAACTGTGGTGTCCGGGCCAGCTTGCGTGCACCTCGACTAATTCCACGGGATACCTGCCACCTCTCACCAGCAACAGGTATCAGATAACTCTATCCACCAAGGCTTGGATAGATGCGAAGAAATCACCTAATATTTGCCTGCGCTGGAATTTGAACCTGAGACCTTATGGTTCTCACCCACTTCATTGACCACTAGGCCACACCCTTGGATGCACCTTTTACCGCTTTTTATTGCTCAATTATTCTTAATTGTGGAATTATCTTGAAATGAATCATGTGTACGTGTATTCGTTTTGTTTGGTTGGTTAAGAATCATGTCACACGTACGTGTACACAATTAATAACACTTTATTATTATCAAGATTGTTTGGTCAAGGTCGCGCAAACGCGTACCTTAATTTATTTTGGGAATCATAATTATGTCACGCGAGCGTGTACACAATCACGATAATAGATTAAAACGCGTCTAAAGCATTCTACGAATATTTATAAGTTACTATTTTAGGCTAACTTTGAGATTATTTGTGAATGATTATGGAAAGAAAAAAAAATAATGGTAAACGTGAGAGAGTTATTCTAATCATTTCAACTTGTGGCATTTTGAGCCAATCTTAACGCCCAAAGTGTTCATTCTTATTACACAAATCAGATCAGATCACCGCAACGATTTAAACATCAATTCAATATTGCACAAATAACCATCCTAATGAATTACAGTCATTCTTGAACTTCAAACTTCCATTACACTATGTTTAGACAGTGCAGTTGCAAAATTCATTATCCAAACAAAGTTTTACACGCTATCTCGTATTCAACATGCTTGCTGATATTTCAATCGTCTTTACGACCAAGTTTGAGCTGATAAACATACAATAAACCTGAGGTGACTTAATGACAAAACAACAGTAACTCTAAATAAGGAGGTTAATCTGATTTAATCATGTATCCATCGTCAAAGTGTGATTCAAATCATATCATCCTTAACAATTGCATACCTCAGGGTCACTATGTGATACATATTCGAATACAGCTATCACATACTACAATGACAGAAATTCAGAATATAACAGATCAACAGAAATCAAGCTGTGAGCTAGTAATTTTGATTATCCACTGAAACCATAAATACAAAGGAGTTCAGACTGACCTACTTGAGCAAGGAAGATGTTAATATGAGCCAAATAAGGGTAGCAAATCAGTCCGAAGAGCTCGGCAAAGTAGATACAACAGATGCAACAACATATAATCGGCACAAACTTCAGAATCCCAGAAAAATGAGAAAACAAGGCAATGGCAACTTCAAACAGTTTTGCTCTTGATTTTTCCTATTTTTTGTATGAGATTTTTTTGTATTCAAAGATGCAGGAATCCGTGTATTTCTCTTTCTTCCAGATTCGAAACAAGCTCTATAGCTTCACTAAACTCTGAAATTCCCCAAAAAATGTAAAAAACGAATTGAAATTGAACCCAACTTTGTAACCTTGAATTTCAGATCTGAACTCTGTGATTTCAAGCTATTACTAGAGGCCTAAGCGTGTGTGAAAGGGAGTAGTGTGTATGAGTGAGAGGAATCAACAACGGCGGCTGCTAGGAGGATCAAGATGGATAAGGGGAAGGCTGCTTAGGGTTTTCTAAAAAGCGGGAAGGGATCTGTTGTCTATCCCCTTAGGGTTTTGGAAAATGGTTGTTTTTATGAGAGGGGGATCCGGTTGGGCCAGTTAGGGAGATGGGCTAGGGAAATTTTGGGTCATTTTGGTAACTGAGTCGATGCAAATGCCCTGGCCCAATTGCAATGAAGAACAAACAAACCCCATTTTCTTCTTTCTTTGTATTTCAAACTTAACCCATTAATTAAAACACCCAATTTCAAATTGATTTTGCAAAAATGACCTATTTAACTAATTGAATCTAAAAATGCAAAAACGAAGCAAGAATGATTGATGTGTATTTCTTTATTTCATGTATTAATTATGCGCTTAATCTGTAACAAAATCCTAAAAATGCAATTTAAAATCTAAAATACTATGAAATTAAGATTTGAATATTTTTTATGATTTACGATATTCCTAACATGCATAAACAATGCGAATAAATACAAAATAAATAAAAGAAGAAGAAAAACTTCTAAAACTCTATAACAACAATAAAATTATTTTGGACTATTTTTAGGAGTAATTTCCTATGTGGGGCAAAAATTAGGGGCTCACAATAACAATTCACTGTAAGTCTTCATTAATCACAGCCATAAACAGCATGAAAAGAAAGGAAAATAAAAGCAGAAAAGGAGAAGAAGATACCTCGAAGGACGTCTGAATATGGGATGGAGGCGGCAGTGGTATTCTTCAGTTTGTGTACTCCAACTAGAAGTTGCCCTATTTACTTTTAATTTTGCCCTTTAAGTTGTAGGAAAGAAAAGAAAAGAATAATTAAAATAGATTCAGATTTGGGTTCGAACAATAGCAAAAGGACTATATATTTTCCTTTCAAAATATTGAGTAACAATTTGGTGTTAACGAGAGTGTCAATAGATATTTAAAAATCAACTAAATTGTACCCTATTGAATCGATTTTTATTTTTTTTAATAAAATTATATATTTTTTATATAAATTTATAATTGTACCGCTAATTAAAGTAGGTTTTTATTTGGAAAAATGCATAAGTACCCCCTGACCTATACCCGGATTTCCAACTACACACTTTATCTTTGCGGGAATCTTATTACCCCCTAAACTTTTTTTAAATGGAATAAATACCACCCTAAAACTAGACAACCAAACTCTTGACAAGTGGTGAACTACACGCGCTGCCACATGTATATTTAGTACTTTTTTTATTCTTTCTTCTTTTTCTTATCTTTTTTTCTTATTTCTTATTATTCTCATTTTTTGTTATTTTATTCTTTTTATTTTTGTTTTGTTCACCGGTGGCATAAAATGGTGGTCGTCGGAATTTCAAGGACTCTATTTTTTCCGGCGAAAAAAAAAATTTCGACGACAAATTTTTGTCCCGATCTAAGTGTGTTTTGCTTTATATATAAAAAAAAATCTTGAAAGTGTAATTTATGTGTAGGAGGAAGAGCAAAAGAAAGAAAAACGAATATAAACTGAAAATGGTAGTTGAAATTTCAAAGACCCCATTTTTTCCGGTGCAAATTTTTTTTCGGTGACGAATCAAAAAACAGTGAGCTCCTCGAAAACTTTCTTGCAATCAAATAAAGAAAATTTGTCAGTTTTGAAAGTGGTGGTCGGTTTGTGGCCTTGAGTCTAGGGCAGCTTGGCTTTTGCTCAATCAGCTTGAGTCAGTTTCAAGAGATTTTTTGCTCTGCATTTACCCTGATTATTTAACACCCAATACAATTTGTATTTGTGGCTCAGTCAGCCTTATCTCAAAAAAGAGATTTCTTTTCTTGGATAACCTTTTCTAATATCTTGAATGGCTTTGCTTTTAGAGCAATTGTCTGCCATAGAGAATCACAACTGGTAAGAGCTTTTTGCATAATGTGCACACTTCATAGTCATTGTTGGATACTATAGAGAATCCTTGATTAACCTTGAGGTTATATTTGCTTGCTCTACCCGAATAGGCTGACAAGAGTCTTTTGGGGGGGGGGAGAAGCCTTTGCATGAATCCTTAATGCATGTTGACTGTAAAAAACTGAGTGTGCTGGCCAAATTTACTTTGTGCAACTGAAAAGCTGGTAGCAAATTTTGAAATCTTTTCTTGCTTGTTTTGACAAGGACTAGCTTAGAGTAAAGGACACAATGATGCAAAGAAACAAGTATTAACAAGAAATGCACCTGTCGGAAGGACATAAGGAAGAGATATTTTTTTTCTTTTTTTTTCTTTTTTTTTTGCTTTTTTTTCTTTTATTTTTTTTTATTTTGCGGTAACTAGCCTTAATGAACATGACATGCACTTTGGACTTAGAGGCCCGATATATCAAACTGATCGAATCTTCCCTTTTATCATTCCTTGGGGTTTGAAATCAAGCTTCTTTGTGCCGATTATTTGCATCAGACTCACGACTCACTTTCGACTAGTGATGCCCCGAGGAGTTTTTACCAACAAGTCTCTCTCAATTATTTATCTCTACTTACCGTCGGCTTAAAGTGCCTGCGAATGTTTTCACCAATAAGACTCTCTCATTTTTTTTTTCTATATTTCTTTTTTTTTTTTCCTTTTCTTGATTCATTGAGTGAGAACTGTGACCATGTCTCTCATATGACAACCATTGCTCATTGCGGATTTTTCTTGGCATTCTCAAAACATTTCAAGAGGTCTTGTTTGAAAGGCTTTTGGATATGGTTAGAAAGAAAGGGCAACATGAAATCTCAAAATAAACTCATTTGATATGATTATATACTTATAACTCTTGGAATCGACTCTTTTAAAAGTGAAATAAAATATTTGCCCCAATTTCATATACTGGGGATTTTTGGATTTTTTTTTCTTTTTCTTTTGTCTGAATTCTTACCTACGTATCTTTTTTTTTTAAAAGAAATCAGGTCAAACATAGTTCAAATATCTGACCTAACTAATTTTTTCATCTTTCTTTCTTTGTCTTTTTTTTCAAAACAAACTGCCCGTGCTTCTATTTTCTAGGGGCATGGAACTTTGACTGTTCTTTTTTCTTTTTCTTTTTCACTTGGACTTTTGTAAGAGTTGCCTCAGTTTGTACTTTGGGAGCTTGGACTTTTCTTTTTATTTATTTTTTATTTTTTTAAAAAACTTTTGACTCTAAACTTGATTCCAAAAGAGGGTGATCAAAGAAAATAACACATGCTCAAAAGGTATAACAAATGGTATAAAGTGTTTGAGTAGTAGAAAAAAGGGCCTCCTAGCCTCGAGAATGCCAATCATGGTTTCCTTTCATGACACAACATTGATAAACATATTTGTCTTCTTGGTGTGTCGTGGTCGAAAGACACTTTTCACCCATTAATGTCAAACTTTCTAATAAACTTCAATTGATTCTTCCTCAAACCCGACCTTCACAATGATTTGAAGGTAAAGATCATTAACCTCCACGGGTAATTTTATTCGAGATTTATTCCAAAGTGTTTCAACTCTTTATTCATCCTCAAAAGTTTCTTTTTATCATTTATCCAATTCAAGCTTAAATCGGTTTTCTAAGACTGGCCAAAAATTCTGCATGTATGTCATATCACTAAAACTAGCGGGAAAAGAACTAAGCATGGAATGACACAAAAGGAAAAACTGTATTTCATTGAGTAAACGACAAGACAAATAACCTAAAATCCGAGTTACAACCCTAAAATAACTCGGCTAATGAAAATAGCAACAAAACATACAGACAAGACTCACACAAACAGAAAAGGAGAAGAAGATACCTTGAATGACGTCTGAATACAGAATGGAGGCGGTAGTGGTGTTCTTCAGTTTGTGTACTCCAACTAGAAGTTGCCCTATTTACTTTTAATTTTGCCCTTTGAGGTTGTAGGAAAGAAAAGAAAAGACTATATATTTTCCTTTCAAAATATAGAGTAACAATTTTGGTGTTAAAGAGAGTGTCAATAGATATTTAAAAATCAACTAAATCGTACCCTATTGAATCAATTTTTAGGTTTTTTTAAATAAAATTATATATTTTTATATAAATTTATAATTGTACCGTTAATTAGGGTAGGTTTTTATTTGGAAAAATGCATAAGTACCCCCTAACCTATACCCGGATTTCCAGCTGCACACTTTATCTTTGCGAGAATCCTATTACCCCCTAAACTTTTTTTAAATGGAATAAATACCACCCTAAAACTAGACAATCAAACTCTTGGCAAGTAGGGAACTACACGCGTTGCCACATGTATATTTAGTACTTTTTTTATTCTTTCTTCTTTTTCTTATCCTCTTTTCTTATTTCTTATTATTCTCATTTTTTTGTTATTTTATTCTCTTTCCTTTTGTTTTGGTCACCATGGCATACAATGGTGGTTGTCAGAATTTCAAGAACTCCATTTATTCCGGCGAAAAAATAATTTTCGACGACAGATTTTTGTCCCGATCTAAGTGTGTTTTGCTTTATATATATATATAAAAAAAATCTTGAAAGTGTAATTTATGTGTGGGAGGAAGAGAAAAAGAAAGAAAAACGAATATAAACTGAAAATGGTGGTCGGAATTTCAAAGACTCCATTTTTTTCGGTACAATTTTTTTTTCCGGTGACAGATCAAAAAACATGAGCTCCTCGAAAACTTTTTGGCAATCATCAATCAACAACCAAGTTCTTCTTCCTCGTTCTCTTCAAAATTTTGGTTTAACAAATAAAACTTAAAGAATAAATCTGCACTCAATCTCGCCGCAGAATATGGAGAATGCCAGAGCTAATTTCTAGCCAAGTCTATAAGTTAAAAAACTGGAGGAAAGAAAAGGAAAAGAGAAAGAAAACCAATAGAAAAGAAAAATAGGAAAATGTCACGACCCAAAAATCTCACCACGGGCGTCGTGATGGCACCTAGTTTCTAAGACTAGGTAAGCCGATTTCAATTATATTTTTGGGGCCATTTTTTTAAATTAAATAAGTAACCAAAACTAACAGCGGAACAAATATGAATGTACAACCTCCCAACACTGGTAGTACTGAGTCACGAACTCTAACTGAATACAAGGAATGATCATGAGGACCGAATATACAATATTGTTTGATTAAAATTAACAGTGCAATGAAATGAAAAGACTTCAAGGGACTGCGACGACCAAGCAGTTTTACCTTGAATCCTTACGATCCCGCTTTAACTCTTCTCAAGTCCGATGCCTTCAATACCTGGCTCTGCACAAAAATGGGTAGAAGTGTAGTATGAGTACACCACGCTCGGTACCCAATAAGTATCAAGATTAACCTCAATGGAGTAGAGACGATGTACAGTCAAGACACTCGCTAGTCTAATAATTTATGCAATAAAATATACAAAATAATAGGAGACAAATAATAATAAGGGCAGGATAAAATAACCAGTGATATGCATAACAAATAACAAGAATACCATTAATATTACTCAACAATTAATAAACACAATTACACTCAATTAAATCAAGTCCTTCAAATAAATGTCTTTCACATATAATTCTTCCAGATAACTCTCTTCCAAATATAATTTTCTCAAATAATTATTTTTCAAATATAATTTTTTTCAATAAATCTTTTTAAATATAATTTCCTCAAATAAATATCTTTCAAATACAATTCTTTCATATAATACTTTCTAAGTAAAAATCCTTCCAAATAAATATTTTGAATATAATTCTTTCAATTAAAAAGTCACCATGTGACACCTCATTTCATAATCATAAAAATACGGGTCCCGTCCCTTTTTCATATTTTCACGGCACCTCGTGCCCATAATTAAATTATCATATTTCCCCGGCACCTTGTGCCCTCATTTCATATCTCAACTGCACGGACAATTCACATGTCAATTATCATTATCATTTCATCACAGCACCTCGTGCCCACATTTCATATCACAACTACACGGACAATTCACGTACCAAATATCCTCATTATTTACTCACGGCACCTTGTGCCCACATTTTATTTTATAAAACCGCCTGGCAATAGCCACAAGTTCTCAATTTCAACATAAATCAGATTGTTATCAATTTACCAACAACAAAACAAATTGCACGAGCTATAAAAGTATACACAAGAAAATCACAACATCACATGAAAATTATCAACACCACATCATCACATATCGTCCGTGACAATAGCCACCCTTATCGCTCCTATTGCCACCCTTATCACTCTTATAGCCACTCTTATCGCTCCGCCCAGACAATACCAATAGCCACCCTTATCTCTCCTATTGCCACCTTTATCGCTCCTATAGCCACCCTTATCGCTCCTATTGCCACCCTTATCGCTCCTATAGCCACCCTTATCGCTCCGCCCAGACAATATTCTAATAAACACAACAGTGAAATGCCACACTTATAACCACATAATATCAACTATGAAATGCCACCCTTATCTCCCCAAAATAACAACTCACACAACACAATAATTTACACGGAAAATTATCACAGCAACATAACAAAATCAATTCATATCACAATTTGCCCAATGGCCACAACCAAATTCCAAAGCTACAACCAAGTCAATTAATTTCACAACAAATAGTCAAAAGCTCCACACAATGTATACAACACCCAAAAATAATCAATAGAGATAGAAATTACTCAACATAAAGCAAAGTCTTCATTAAATTTAAATTTTTAATAATTATATAAACACCTCTTCTTAAGCTCATTTAATTAATTATTTACAGAGGGAAAATTCATAATGAAATTAAATTTCAATAATTATCAAACCAACAAATTCACGGAATTACATAAATAATCAAGTAACAATCACATCAAATTGTCATATAACAACAGATTCAACAATAACAAGGATTTAGGCACGACAATTAGATGATTAAATATATATCAACATTTACCCAATTTACCACACAATATGCTCAGGACTTTAACTCAACAAAATTTACACATATAAGCCGAGTACGTACTCGTCACCTCGCGTATACGGCTTTTCACATTTCACAAATGGCACATAGGACTCGATGCCTAAGGGGTAATTCCCCCACTCGAGGTTAAGCAAGACACTTACCTTTTTGAAGTTAGGTCGATATTCCAAAATAGTCTTCTTGCTTGAATTGACCTCCGGACATCTCAAATCTATCCAAATTTATTGTATAACTTCATTAAAATTCATCGAAAATAATTCTGGATAATAATACGTCGACTTAAAAATTTATTCCAAAAAGTCAACAAAAGTCAACGCGTGGCCCGCCCCTCGGAACCCGACATAATTTTTATGAAATCCGAACACTCATTCCGATACAAGTTCAACCATACCAATTTTATCGAATTCCAATAAGAAATCGACCTCCAAATCTTAAATTTAAACCAAGAGAGTTTTCTAAATTTTTCAACCCAATTCCATAATTTAGTGATAAAAACAACAATAGATTCATCTAATTTAAACCAAAATCAAGTTAGGAATTCTTACCCCAATGTTTTCCTTGAAAAACTCTCGAAATATCGCCTCACCCGAGCTTCCTTGGTCCAAAAGTGGAAGAATAACACGAATTTGGACTTTATTCTACTGCCCAGGGGTTTGTTCTTCGCGTTCGCGAGACTCCCCTCGCGTTCGCGATGAACAAATTCTTCAAAAGTCATTTTCAAACCCTTCTCAGACAGCCTCTAGTATAATGGTTATAACATTTTGTACAAAACTCTAAATGATGAATGGTTTGACTTTCTGAAAATTAGACTCCAAGGGCTATAACTTTAATTTGTTGCTCATCTCCCAATTCCTTATAAATTATGAAATATAAACTTCCAGAGTCAGCCCTGTGCAACAGAGATTTCCAAACTCTTACCGGACAGCCTATAGTATATCTACCATAACTTTTTGTACACAATTCCAAATGACAAATGGTTTATCTTTTTGAAAACTAGACACAAAGATCTACAACTTTAATTTTTAGTCATCTCTAAATTCCTTATAGATTTCCAGATATGAGCCTCTAAAGTTAGATGACAAACAATAAAATTTCCTTTTCCGCGAACGCGAGAACCTTTTCGCGAACGAGAAGAACAAAGTCCTAACATCAAAATCCTTCTTCGCGAATGTGAGAGGCTCCTCGTGAACGCGAAGAACAACACCAGAACCATCAACAAACATCATCAAAATACCCAAACTTGGTCCGGAACCACCCCGAATCAAACCCGAGGCCCCTGGGACCCCGCCAATCATACCAACCAGTCCCAATACATAACACAAACCTGCTCGAGGCCTCAAATCACATCAATCAACATCAAATCCACGAATCATACCCCAATTCAAGCCTAATAAACTTTGAAATTTCAAACTCTATATCTTGTGCCGAAACACATCAAACCAATCTGGAATGACTTCAAATTTTGCACATAAGTCATAATTGACATAACGAAGCTATTCCAATTTCCAAAATCGGATTCAGGCCCCGATATCAAAAAGTCAACCCCCCCGGTCAAACTTTCCAAAAATTAAACGTTCGCCATTTCAAGCCAAATTCCTCTCCAGACCTCCAAATAATTTTTCGGACACACTCATAAGTCCATAATAACCATACAGATCTATTGACATCCTCAAAATTTCATTATGGAGTCGTCTTCACACAGTTCCGACTACGGTAAAAATCCTAAGACTTAAGTTTCCGTTTTGGGGACCAAGTGTCAAAAATCACTCCAAATCATCCGGTAACTGAATTCAACTACGCACGCAAGTCAATACACATAATAAGAAGCTACTCAAGGCCTTATGCCGCCAGGCGGAGCTTAAATTCTTAAAACGACAAGTCAGGTCTTTACATTCTCCACCTCTTAAACAAACGTTCATCCTCGAACGTGCTAATAATTATTCTGAGGTTACCAAATTGATGATTTTTTTACTTTTACACGTATACTCACGGTTGGTCCCACGTTACTGCATTGGAGGTAAGTCCGGCAACACCATCTCATTTGAGATTATTTCTTTTATCCATATTTGTGAACCTTAAAACCAATTTCTTACACTCTAAACATTTCAGAAAGTCCGATTTGTCATCAACGCACGGTATTAATCTCAACTGGCTATAGCAACTCGTGCCTACGCACACATCAACTTTCTTGATAGTGCCGAAGTACTTCAAATTTTTTCTGGGGTGTTATATTCTTCCCCGCTTAGGATCATTCGTCCTCAAATACATAACATAATTTATCTCTTCCTTCACACATATCAATCTCCCAATTGTTTTTTTCTAACTCCCAAATTGTTCAGAAAATTTCGACAGAGTCTCCCCTGTAAATGGGCCTATCCACCTGACAGAGTAACACCAAAACGACTCCTAACAACACATCCACAAGGTATATATCAATAACAATGATCTCAGCATTACAAAGATTGCATTATTATTATAATATCAGGACATGAAGTACATCATATGTATGCTCATCACCACATCTCAGGTCTTAAAAGTCGTTCATAATTAATTCCAGCATCATCAATAAATCTCATATTAATCAACACCTCGTTTTGAATTTTCACAATACTGACGACAGAATGTGAGGCATGAAGACCTCGTAACTATTTACCCGACTTAACGAGTCACATTTAACACCACCTGGGCACTCACCTCATAGGCTAAAACTCAATATTTACAGCACGAAAATGGCTGAATATGAACAGAAAAATATACAAGAATTATCAAATAAGCCTAACAGGCATGACTCTCTATTAAATATTATTGTACAAATTTATTTCACAAAGGTATAATTTTAAACTCATAAATATTTCACCACAAAGACCTCGTCCTTATATAACTTCCACCGCGACTTGTAGTCCGGTTTAAATATTTCACATCATACATAAAATGCGAGGATCTCGCCGTCAACTCCGAATCACAAGAATTTTGCACATGGTGCCAACTGAAATTTCAACTTTCCTTTATTTCTTCTTTTCAATATATTTCATAAACAGTTTTCACAACACATAATGAACCCTCATACCAGTAGGGCGTATAATTCATAAAAATTGGAATCAATTATTCATAAATCACATCAAAACCCACTGTATTGAATAATAAAATTTTGCTTTTGGGCTTATATCCCTCAATGGTGCACAAAAATAAAATGACAGACACATGCTCATATCTTTAAATCTCCCAACAGGGATACACATATAAGTGGGTCACAAATTTACAAAGCTCGCACATAAGCGGAGCATAATAGGAGGACTCACCTCAATATTCAGATCCGAATCCAACTAAGGGGAAATATTCTTTTATAACAAATCAGGATCGTACCTGTAATGACACCATCTGGTGTATCGGCCTCAGCCAAATCATAGCGATTATATCAACGGGTCGGGCTTCCACCTTTAAGGTGCCCACTACCCGCCCGTCCTCCACCTCTAGATGACTGTGCACGTGGAGTATTAACTCGAATAAAGCTTGTCGCTTGAGTGCTCTGATGAAATCCACCCCTCCCAAGTCTGTGAGAATCTCTCATGATGTGCCTAGCATCACCACACTCATAACAAACCCTCTTAGGTCGCGGCTGCTCGAACTAAGTCTGTGCCGGATAACTGAAATAATCATTATAGGAATCTCGTGCCGGTGGTGCATTGTAAGAACTTACTGGAGCAATCCGAGTAATCTGATGTGCGGACTGAGCTGACCGACTGTTCGAGCCTCCGCTATAATAGATCTAGCTAAAGAGTAAAACCCACTGAACCCTCCAGATCTTCGAGACCTTTTGGCCTCCTTAGACTCCCTTTCCTCACCTAAAACATCCTCAATCTTCTTCGCAATCTCCATTACTTGCTGAAATAGAGTATCAGTTTGCAATTCTCGAGCCATGCATATTTTAATATCATATTCGAGCCCCTCAATGAATCTGCGAACCCGCTTCTCTGATTGTAAGAACTAGGATAGGTGCATGACGGGCTAACTCACTGAACCTGATAACATATTCTGGCATTGTCATAGTGCCCTGACGCAACCGTTCAAACTCTGTGCACCACGCATCTTTGAGAGTCTGGGGAACAAACTCTTTCAAGAATATTTTCGAAAATTGAGGCCAAGTTGGTGGTGTGGCATCGGTTGGTCTACCTTCTTCATAGATTTGCCACCACCAATACGCTACGCCTGACAGTTGAAATGTAGTAAAGGCAACTCCTCTCATTTCCACAATACCCATGGTGCGGAGAATATGGTGACAATTTTCTAGAAATCCTTGGGCATCCTCTGTAGTTGTACCACTGAAGTAGGTGGAGTATACCTCTTAAATATTTCAAGTCTCTTTTGTTCTTCTTCTGATGCCTCGGGCCTGATATCAGGTCGAATCGAAATAACAGGTTATACCGGTACTACACCTGGAACCTGACCAACGTGAACCTGCTGCTCTGGAGTTGTGATAGGAGTCTGAGCTATCCCCCAATTTGTGGAATGTTTGGTGTAACAGAGATCAATCCCGCCTGAGTTAATGTACCGAACATACTCAGGAACTGTGCTAAATTCTCCTGAAGTCCGAGGGTAACAACATGTGCTTCTGGTACCTGTCCCCCAACTGGAGCTACTGGTGGCTCCTTAACTGTTGTTCTGACAGGTGCTCTAGTCGTATCACGTGCCCTTCCTCGGCCTCTACCTCGGCCCCGGCCTCTTGCAGCCCTAGCAGTATGTGCGGATGCCTGCTCAGCTAACCCGGTAGCACATGTCCTCACCATTTGTGAGAGAATAGAGATATAAAGGCTCAAATTTCAAATTCAACAAATTCCGCACGACAGGAATGAAAGAAATGGAAATTTCCTAACAGTTCTATAGCCTCTCGAAGATAAGTACAGACGTCTCCGTACCGATCTGCAAGACTCTACTAGACTCGTTCGTGACTCGTAGAACCTATGAACCTAGAGCTCTGATACCAACTTGTCACGACCCAAAAATCCCACCACATGTGTCGTGATGGCACCTAGTCTCTAAGACTAGGTAAGTCGATTTCAATTACATTTTTGGGCCATTTGTTTTAATTAAATAAGTAACCAAAACTAACAGCGGAACAAATATGAATGTACAACCTCCCAAGACTGGTAGTACTGAGTCACGAACTCTAATTGAATACATGGAATGATCACGAGGACCGAATATACAATACCGATTGATTAAAATTAACAGTGCAATGAAATGAAAAGACTTCAAGGGACTGCGATGACCAAGCAGCTCTACATTGAATCCGTACGATCCCGCTTTAACTCTTCTCAAGTCCGATGTCTCCAATACCTAGCTCTACACAAAAATGTGCAGAAGTGTAGTATGAGTACACCATGGTCGGTACCCAGTAAGTATCAAGATTAACCTCAATGAAGTAGAGACGATGTACAGTCAAGACACTCGCTAGTCTAATAACTTGTGCAATATAATATACAAAATAATAGGAGACAAATAATAATAAGGGCGGGATAAAACAACCAGTGATATGCACAACAAACAACAAGAATACCATTAATATTACTCAACAATTAATAAACACAATTACACCCAATTAAATCAAGTCCTTCAAATAAATGTCTTTCACATATAATTCTTCCACATAACTCTCTTTCCAAAATATAATTTTCTCAAATAATTATTTTTCAAATATAATTTTTTCAATAAATCTTTTCAAATATAATTTCCTCAAATAAATATCTTTCAAATACGATTCTTTCATATAATACTTTCTAAGTAAACATCCTTCCAAATAAATATTTTGAATATAATTCTTTCAATTAAAAAATCACCTTGTGACACCTCATTTCATAATCATAAAAATATGGGTCCCGTCCTTTTTTCATATTTTCACGGTACCTCATGCCCATAATTAAATCATCATATTTCCCCGGCACCTTGTGCCCTCATTTCATATCTCAACTGCACGGACAATTCACATGTCGATTATCATTATCATTTCATCACAGCACCTCCTGCCCACATTTCATATCATAACTGCAAGGACAATTCACGTATCAAATATCCTCATTATTTACACACGGCACCTCGTGCCCATATTTCATTTTATAAACCGCCTGGCAATAGCCACAAGCTCTCAATTTCAACATAAATCAGATTGTTATCAATTTACCAAGAACAAAACAAATTGCACAAGGTATAAAAGTATACACAAGAAAATCACAACATCACATAAAAATTATCAACATCACGACCCCACATCATCACATATCGTCTGCTCATATTGCCACCCTTATCACTCCTATAGCCACCCTTATTGCTCCGCCCAAGACAATATCAATAGTCACCCTTATCGCTCCTGTTGCCACCCTTATCGCTCTTATAGCCACCCTTATCGCTCCTATTGCCACCCTTATCGCTCTTATAGCCACCGTTATCGCTTCGCCCACACAATATTCTAATAAACATAACAGTGAAATGCCACCCTTATAACCACATAATATCAAATGTGAAATGCCACCCTTATCTCCCCAAAATAACAACTCACACTACATAATAATTTATACGGGAAATTATCACAACAACATAACAAAATCAATTCATATCACAATTTGCCCAATGGCCACAACCAAATTCCAAAGCTACAACCAAGTCAATTAATTTCACAACAAATAGTCAAAAGCTCCACACAATGTGTACAACACCCAAAAATAATTAATAGATATAGAAATTACTCAACATAAAGCAAAGTCTTCATTAAATTCAAATTTTCAATAATTATATAAACACCTCTTCTTAAGCTCATTTAATTAATTATTTACAGAGGGAAAATCCATAATGAAATTAAATTCCAATAATTATCAAACCAACAAATTCACGGAATTACATAAATAATCAAGTAACAATCACATCAAAATGTCATATAACAACAGATTCAACAACAAGGATTTAGGCACGACAATTAGATGACTAAATATATACCAACAATTACCCAATTTACCACACAATATGCTCAGGACTTTAACTCAATAAAATTTACACATATAAGCCGAGTACGTACTCGTCAGCTCGCGTACACGGCTTTTCACATTTCACAAATGGCACATAGGACTCGATGCCTAAGGGGTAATTCCCCCACTCGAGGTTAAGCAAGACACTTACCTTTTTGAAGTTAGGTCGATATTCCAAAATAGCATTCTTGCTTGAATTGACCTCCGGACATCTCAAATCTATCCAAATTTATTGTATAACTTCATTAAAATTCATCGAAAATAATTCCGGATAATAATACGTTGACTTAAAAATTTATTCCTTATAGATTTCCAGATATGAGCCTCTAAAGTCAGACGACGAACAACAAAATTTCCTTTTCCGCGAACGCGAGAACCTCTTCGCGAACACGAAGAACAAAGTCCTAACAACAAAATACTTCTTCGCGAACGCGAGAGGCTCCTCGTGAACGCGAAGAACAACACCAAACCAGCAACCAGCAGCATCAAAACACCCAAACTTGGTTCGAAACCACCCCGAATCAAACCCGAGGCCCCCGGGACCCCGTCCAATCGTACCAACCAGTCCCAATACATAACACGAACTAGCTCGAGGCCTCAAATCACATCAAACAACATCAAAGCCACGAATCATACCCCAATTCAATCCTAATGAACTTTTAAATTTTAAATTCTATATCTTGTGCCGAAATACATCAAACCAATCTGGAATGACTTCAAATTTTGCACACAAGTCATAATTGACATAACAAAGCTATTCCAATTTTCAGAATCGGATTCTGGCAATGATATCAAAAAGTCAACCCCCCGGTCAAACTTCCCAAAAATTAATCTTTCGCCATTTCAAGCCAAATTCTCTACAGACCTCCAAATAATTTTTCGGACACGCTCCTAAGTCCATAATCACCATATGGAGCTATTGACATCATCAAAATTTTATTCCGGAATCGTCTTCACACAGTTTTGACTACGGTAAAAATCCTAAGACTTAAGCTTCCGTTTTGGGGACCAAGTGTCCCAAATCACTCCAAATCATCCGGTAACTGAATTCAACCACGCACGCAAGTCAATACACATAATAAGAAGCTGCTCAGGGCCTTATGCCGCCAGGCGAGGCTTAAATTCTTAAAACGACAAGTCGGGTCGTTACATTCTCCACCTCTTAAACAAACGTTCGTCCTCGAACGTACTAATAATTATTTCGAGGTTACCGAATTGATGATTTTTTACTTTTACATATATACTCACGGTTGGTCCCACGTTACTGCATTGGAGGTAAGTCCGACAATACCATCTCATTTGAGATTATTTCTTTTATCCATATTTGTGAACCTTAAGACCAATTTCTAACCGTACCGAATAAATTTACATGTGAAAAATATATTTATATATTAAATTTAAAAATAACAAAGCATTTAGTTTTTCCTTGGGCCTCGGAATTATGAGAACAATTACGAGTCAACAAGTAATTAAACTCAAAATCCTAATTCCCAAACCTATTATGTTACTCCTATTGAAACTAAATTATTTCAAGCATATTTACTAGCAAGACACAAAGTATTATAGTGATTATGAGTAGCAAACTATAATATATTGAATATGTTTTCTTTCGCATGATTTAGATTTATCGTATTGAATATTCTTCTATAGACTTTATTCTTGAGCTCCAACTTGGTTAATATCTTTCCATATATATATATATATATATATATATATATATATATATATATATATATATATATATATATATATATATATATATATATATATATATTAGCAAACTATAATATATTGAATATGTTTTCTTTCGCATGATTTAGATTTATCGTATTGAATATTCTTCTATAGACTTTATTCTTGAGTTCCAACTTGGTTAATATCTTTCCACTCGTGTTTTATATATATATATATATATATATATATATATTTGTGTTTGCTTAGTTTCTTTTACGTTACTGTAGAATAGTTGATGGATCTATGCTCTGATCACCTTTCATGTGTTCTTAATTTATCACTCTTTAAACAGTAAAAATGTTTAGAGAGTTTGCTAAGTCATATAAAAGTACGTATGTTATTGGATTCTACTAGTGACTTTTATAAGACATTGAAAAAATAAATCGAAAATTAACCAAACCGTACCGATACCGAAGAGAAACCGACACGATTGATATGATTTCGAAAAATCTAATTTTGGCTATACGTAATAGAATAACTGAAAAATTGGTACGGTACAAATTTTATAAAATAACTGACCGAACCAAAGCATTGACACTCCTAGTCTTAACCTTGTTTCATATACGTTAATCACCTGATCTATTAATACAAAAATAAGAATATTTAAACATAATCGCTTGTTTTCAATTACCTTACATGTAGAAGTTAAGATTGTCACGACCCAAAATCCCACCACAGGTGTCGTGATGGCATCTAGTCTCTAAGACTAGGTAAGCCGATTTAAGTTATCTTTTGAAGCCATTTTTAATAGAAACTAACAACGGAAATAATTACAATACACAACCTTCCAAGACTGGTAGTACTGAGTCACGAACTCTAACTGAATACATAGAATGATCACGAGGATCGGATATACAATACTATTTGATTACAAGTTAATAGTACAATGAAATAAAAAGACTCCAAGGGACTGCGACGACCAAACAGCTCTACCTTGAATCCTTACGATCCCGCTTTAACTCTGCTCAAGTCTATTATCTTCAATACCTGGCTCTGCACAAAAATGTGCAAAAATATAGTATGAGTACGCCACGGTCGGTACCCAGTAAGTATCAAGACTAACCTCCATGGAGTATAGACGAGGTACAATCAAGACACTCACTAGTCTAATAACCTGTGCAATATAATATACAAAATAATAGGAAACAAATAACAATAAGGGCAGGATAAAACAACCAGTGATATGCACAACAGACAACAAGAATACCATTAATATCACTCAACAATTAATAAACACAATTACACCCAATTAAATCAAGTCCTTCAAATAAGTGTCTTTCACATATAATTCTTCCAGATAACTCTCTTTCAAATATAATTTTCTCAAATAATTATTTTTCAAATATAATTCTTTCAATAAATCTTTTCAAATATAATTTCCTCAAATAAATATCTTTCAAATACAATTCTTTTATATAATACTTTCTAAGTAAAAATCCTTCCAAATAAATATTTTGAATATAATTTTTTCAATTAAAAAGTCACCATGTGACACCTCATTTTATAATCATAAAAATACGGGTCTCAGCCCATTTTCATATTTTTTGTAAACACGGGTCTCAACCCATTTTCATATTTCCACGGCACCTCGTGCGCATAATTAAATCATCTTATTTCCCCGGTACCTCGTGCCCTCATTTCATATCACAACTGAACGGACAATTCACGTGCCAAATATCATTATCATTTCATCACATCACCTCGTGCCCACATTTTATTTTATAATCCGTATGCAATAGGCATAGACTCTCAATTTCAACATAAATTAGATTGTTATTAATTTATCAACAACAAGACAAATTGCACAAGGTATAAAAATAAACACAAGAAAATCACAATATCACATGAAAATTATCAACACCACAATCCCACAACCTCACATCATCACATATCGTCCCTGACAATAACCACCCTTATTGCTCCTATTGCCACCCTTATCACTCCTATAGCCACCCTTATCGCTCCGCCCAGACAATATCAATAGCCACCCTTATTGCTTCTATTGCCACCCTTATCGCTCCTCCCAGACAATATTCCGACAAACACAACAACAGTGAAATGCTACCCATATACCCACATAATATCAAGGTAAAATTCCACCCTTATCTCCCCAAAATAATAACTCACACAACACAACAATTTACACGGGAAATTAACACTGCAATATAATAAAATCAATTCATATCACAATTTGCCCAATGGCCACAACCATATTTCAAAGATATAAAAAAATTAATTAATTTTACAACAAATAGCCCAAGGCTCCACACAATGTATATAACACCCAAAAATAATTAATGGAGATAGAAATTACTCAGCATAAAGCAAAACCTTCATTAATGCAAATTTAGATAATTATATTAACACTTATTCTTAAACTCGCTTAAATTAATTATTTGCAATAGAAAAATTCATATTGAAATTAATTTCCAAGAAATATTATACCAATAATACTCACAAAATTTTATAAATATTTCAAGTAACAATCACATCAAATTATCATATAAAAACAAATTCAACTATAAGGATTTAGGCATGGCAAATAATTAATTTAATAATTTTTCACAGTTTTCTAATTTACTACACAATAATGCCAAAGACTTTAATTCAATAAATTTTGCACGTATAAGCCAGAGTACGTACTCGTCACCTCGCGTACACGGCCTTTCACATTTCACAAATGGCACATAAGACTCAAGGCCTAAGGGGTAATTCTCCCACTCGAGGTTAAGCAAGACACTTACTTTTTTGAAGTTATGCCAATATTCTAAAATCGTCTTCTTGCTTGAATTGACCTCCGGACAGCTCAAATCTATCCAAATTAACTGAATAACTTCATTAAAATTCATCGGAAATAATTCCGTATAATAATACGTCGACTTAAAAAATTATTCCAAAAAAGTCAACAAAAGTCAACTTGGGACCCACCTCTAGGAACCCGACATAATTTTCATTAACTCCGAACACCCATTCCGATACGAGTTTAACCATACCAATTTTATTGAATTCCAATACCAGCTCGACTTCCAAATCTTAAATTTTCGTTTTTTGGAAGATTTTACAAAAAAACTTGATTTCCTCCATTTAAATCCGAACTAAACGAAGAATATAATCATAGATTCATGAAATATAATTACTTTAGGATATAGAACACTTACCCCAACCAAGCTTGTGAAGAATCCCTCCAGAATCGCACAAATCCGAGCTCCAAAAATTCCAAAACGAAATGCCAAAAATGGCCAAGTTCCATCCTTATGTTTCTGCCGAGTTTCGCACCTGCGGACATTTTAGTCGCACCTGCGAGCTCGCTTTTGTGAGTAAAAATTTGCTTCTGCAGAAGTGCACTACCCAGTCGACCGTCGCATTTGCGGAAGCTTTTCCACTTCTGCGGGAATCGCTTCTGCGATATCTCACGCGCACCTGTGATGTCCCTCAGCTTCTACGCCTTCTTTTCTCGCATCTGCGATCACGCAGGTGCGGGATACTTTTCGCACCTGTGACCACTGCCTAGGCCTTTTCCTTTCGCTTCTGCGACTTAAATCTCACATCTGTGATTGCGCATCTGCGATCAATTTCATCGCAGATGCGATGACACTAGTGGCAGATTTCCAACAGTTCCTTCAAGTCAAATTTTGATTCGTTTAACCATCTGAAACTCGCCCGAGGCCCCCGAGATCTCAACAATTTATACCAACATGTTCCAACATACAATATGAACTTAGTCGAGGCTTCAAACCACGTTAAACAATGCTGGAATTACGAATCGTGCATCGAATCGAATTATAACTTTTCAAATCTTTCAACTTCTATATTTTGCGCCGAAACATATCAAATCAATACGGAATGACTTCAAATTTTGCACACAAGTCATAATTGACGTAAGGGAGCTACTCCCATTTCCGGAATCGAAATCCGACCTCGTTATAAAAAATTCACCCTTCGGTCGGACTTTTTCAAAATCTTATATTTCCCAACTTTCGCCAAAATGTGTCGAATTGTCCTACGGACTTCCAAATCCAAATCCAAACATACGCCTAAGTCCGAAATCATCATACGAAGCTATTTCCATCATCAAAATTTTATTCCGGGGTCGTTTTCTCAAAAGTCAACTCTCCGGTTAACTCTTTCCATTTAAGCTTCTAAATAAGAATTGTTCTTTTAATTAAATTCTGAAAATCAAACTCGACCACACCCACGGGTCATAATATATATTACGAAGTTTCTCGAGACCTTAAGCCACTGAACGGGGCGTAAATTCTTAAAATGACAAGTCGGGTCATTACATTCTCCACCTCTTAAACAAACGTTCGTCCTCGAACGTTCTAAGAATTATTCTGAGGTTACCAAATTGATGATTTTACTTTTACACATATACTCACGGTTTATTCTATGCTGCCGCATCTGAGATAAGCCTGACAACATCATCTCTTTTGAGTTTATTTCTTTTATCCATATTTGTAAACTTTAAGATCAATTTCTTACACTCCAAATATTTTAAAAGGTCTGATTTTCACAACAACACACGATATTAGTCTCAACTGGCTATAACGACTTGTGTCTACGCACACATCAATTTTCTTGATAGTGTTGAAGTACTTCAAAACTTTCTTCGGGGTGCTACATTCTTTCCCATTTAGGATCATTCGCCCTCAAACACATAACATATTTATCTCTACCTTTGCAAATCCCAATCCTCCAAATTTTACTAACTCCCAAAACTTTTCAGAAATTTCGGCAGAGTCTCCCATGTGCTTGGGCCTATCCACCTGCCAGAGTAACACCAAAAACAACTCCTAACGACACATCCACAAACCCAACAAAATACCACAGGGTATATATCAATAACACAAATCTCGGCATCACAAGCACTGCATTACCATAATGATATCAGGACATGAAGCATATCATATGTATGCTCATCACCACATCTCTGGTCTTAAAAGCTGTTCATAATTCCAGCATCATCAATTAATCTCATATTAACCACCACCTCATTTCGAATTTTCACAACACTGACAACGGAATGTGAGGCATGAAGACCTCATGATTACTTACTCGAATTAATGAGTCACATTTAACGCCACATGGGCACTCACCTCATAGGCTAAAACTCAATGTTTACAGCACGAAAATGGCTGAATATGAACAGAAAAATATACAAGAATTATCAAATAAGCCTAACACGCATGACTCCCTATTAATATTATTGTACAAATTAATTTCAGAAAGGGATAATTTTAAACTCATAAATATTTCACCACAAGGACCTCGTCCTTACATAACTTCCACCGTGGCTTGCAGCCCGGTTTAAATATTTCACATCATGTAAAAATGCGAGGATCTCGTCCTCAACTCCGAATCACAAGTATGTTGCACATTGTGCCAACTGGAATTTTCAATTTCCTTTCTTTTCTTCTTTTCAATATATTTCATAAACAATTTTTCACAACATATATTGAACCCTCATACCGGTAGGGCGTATAATTCATAAATATTTGAATCAATTATTCCGAAGTACATTAATCCCACTGTAATGAATAATAAAAATTACCTTTGGACTTATAGCCCTCAATGGTGTACAAAAATAAAATGACAGACACGGTTTCACATCTTTAAATCTCCCAACAGGGAAAAATATTTAAGTGGGTTACAAATTTACGAAGCTCACCCATAAGTGGAACATAATAAAAGGACTCACCTCAATATTCAGAACCGAATCAAATTTAAGGAAAATATCTTTTTATAATAAAAATCAGGATAGTACCTATAACGACACCATCTAGTGTATTGGCCTCAGCCAAAACATAATGATTAAATCAACGGGCCGGGCCTCCACCTCTTAGGTGCCCACTACCCGCCTGTCCTCCACCTCTAGCTGACTGTGCACGTGGAGTATTAACTGGAATAAAGCTTGTAGCTTGAGTGCTCTGATGAAATCCACCCTCCCAAGTCTGGGACAATCTCTCATGATGTGCCTAGCATCACCACACTCATAACAACCCCTCTGAGGTCGCGGCTGCTCTAACTGAGTCTGTGCCAGATAACTGGAATAACCATTATAGGAATCTCGTGTCGGTGGTGCACTGTAAACTGGAGCACTCCGAGTAATTTGATGTGCGGATTGAGCTGACCGACTGCTCGAGCCTCTGCTATAATGGGTTCTAGCTAAAGAGTAAAACCCACTGAATCCTCCAGTTCTTCGAGACCTTTTGGACTCCTTAGACTCCCTTTCCTCGCCCAAAACACCCTCATTCTTCATTGCGATCTAACTACTTGTTGAAATAGAGTATCAGTTTGCAATTCTCGAGCCATGCATATTTTAATATCATATTCGAGCCCCTCAATGAATCTGCGGACCCGCTATCTGATTGTAGGAACCAAGATAGGTACCTGACGGGCTAAATCACTGAACCTGATAGCATATTCTGACACTGTCATAGTGCCCTGACGCAACCGTTCAAATTCTGTGCGCCACGTATCTCTGAGAGTCTGGGGAACAAACTCTTTCAAGAACAATTCTGAAAATTGAGCCCAAGTTTGTGGTGTTGCATCGGCTGGTCTACCTTCTTCATGGATTTTCCATCACCGATACGCTGCGCCTGACAGTTGAAATATAGTAAAGGCAACTCCGCTCACTTTCACAATACCCATGGTGCAGTGAATACGATGACAATTTTCTAGAAATCCTTGGGCATCCTCTGTAGATGTGCCACTAAACGTAGGTGGACTATACTTCTTAAACCTTTCAAGTCTCTTTTGTTCTTCTTCTGATGCATCTGGCCTGACCTCAGGCCGAACCGGAACAACAGGTTGTACCAGTACTACATCCGGAACCTGACCAACGTGAACCTGCTGCTCTGGAGTTGTGGTAGGAGTCCGAGCTACTCCCCTAACTTGCGAAATATTTGGTACAACAGAGATCAATCCCGCATGAGTTAAGGGTGGCAAGTGGGCCGGCCCTGGTCCTAAGTGGGCTTCACGGGCCCGGTCCTAAGTGGGCCGGTCTTAAGTGGGCCAGTCCTATGCGGTCCGGTCCTAAACGGTCCCGGGCTTCACGGGATTATTACTGAAACCGGCTCGGGACCGGGACCTCGAACTAACGGTCCAGGGTTAAGAGGGCCGGGCCCGAGCCTAAGTGGGCCTAAACGGGCCTAAACGGGCCCAATAGAAACTTTCTATTTTCAATTTTTTTTATAGAAGTTAGAGAAAAAAAAATAGTAATAAAGATATTTAAGCTATATTCGATTTATATACTATATATACATCTTAAAATATATATATACTATATTATATATACATAGTATACATCTTAAAATATACTATATATACATCTTAAGATATACTATATATATATATATAGTATAGTATAGTAGATCTTAAGATATATGTATATATAGTATATCTTAAGATGTATACTATCGAATATGACTTATAAACTATGTATATATATTATAGTATATATATAGTATATTATAGTATATATATACATCTTAAGATATATATATATACACACACACACTATACTATATATACATAATATATTCGATATACTCGATATACATATATATAAGCTTATATATATATATACTATACTATACTATATATACATCTTAAGATATATAAGCTATATTCGATTTATATACTATACATATATCTATATTTTAACATGATCAAGTGGCGGGCGGTAATCCGCCATGCCTCCTCAACTAAGCTAAAATAGAAATCACCGTGTGACCGGGAACTGGACTTGTTTCACACCTCTGCTGACTTTTATAGCATGTCCTGATGCAGATCTAACCATATGAGTAGTTTTTTGAAAATATTTCGTAGGTATTAAACCTTCTTGTATGCAGCTAACATCTGCTCCACTATCAATCATGGCAATGTTTGTAATAGAAAAACTATTATCAATGAGAATAGTACATTTGATATACCATTTATGAGCAGTAATAATTTGCATCATTCCTAAAAACATATCATGTTTAGGTTCAAAACTAATAGGTTTTTCTTCAATATCATTTTTAGAAATACCTTTATTTTTATCATTAGATTTCTCAGCTAGAGAATTGATTTTCTCAATCTGAGTAATCCTATGATCACAAAATATTTGATTTTGTTTAAGAGATGTAATCTCTCGTTTCAAGTTTTCAACTTCAAATTTTAAGTCATCGAAAGAAGAATCTCTTGCTGGAATAGTACTTTTATTTGAAAGACGGTTATTAACCTCTAATAAAGAATAAGGTGGGGAATATTCAAATTCTTTTTTAAAAGGTTTCGAAAAACTTGCATTTGAACTAGAACTTGGACTAGCAGCCAAATTAATAATTTTTTCATGAAGGTTTTCATCAGTAACTTCTTTTAAATCACCGTGTGACCGGGAACTATACTTGTTTCACACCTCTGCTGACTTTTATATATGTCTGAGAGGTTTTCACCAGTTAAAGATTTTTATTTTAACATACTTGAGAATTCTTAATCTAGCTAATTTAGTACCCTTTTATTTAAAGACTGGCGGTAATCCGCACAATCAATAAGGATATAAGAATTGAAATATACTTGAATTTTATATATAGTTTAATGACTGTATGGAAGGTTAAAACCTTTACTCAAGTAAGGGGCCTGTCTTAATATAATACATACTTTTATTGAGCCCATGTGTCTAGCAGTTCTAACCGTAAAAGAAGATGCCCTTTTAACTCCTTTATCGGGCTGAGGTTCACGGCTGGCTAGACGAAGCCACTAAGGCAAAGCCAATAAGAGCAGTGTTATATTAGACTGTACCAACCATCTTGACACCAAGTCAAAACTCTATATATAAAGTTCATTTATATTTAAATAGATGCCGTCTCTTTCATGGTTTATATAAGAGAGAAGTTAGATACTCAACATAGATATGAAGTCTCTTAGCCGGACATCGTCACGGCCAGAGAGGAGAGACTAGAAGAAAAACTAACTAAGAAAGAAATCAGTACCTTTTGGCCGGGATGCAAGGCCTAAAGATGAAGAACTGAAAACTCTTTATTTACTTGTGTTCTTCTATTACAAGCTACAAACTGCTAACTTCTTACTTACAATCTAGAGAGAGAGAGAGAGAGTATTAGAGAGATAGGGTCTCGAATCCTTCTTCTCTGAACAAACGAATGAATCCTATATATAGAAAAACAAGAATCTATGAACAGTAAAAAGTGGGTCCCGTGGGTCCCTGTTACAGTGTTTCTACTGTTGAAACAGTGTATCTACTGTTGATGAACAGTATATCTACTGTTTGAGTGGGTCCGGCGGCTTCACTGTGTTGTAGGTCCGGCGACTTCACTATTCTTGTGGGGTCCAGCTGTTTTACTATGCTGGTCTTTTGTCTGCTTCTTTCATTTTGAGGATGAATTCTTCAGCATTTTGGAAATCTTTATCATACAGTATTCTCTCTGATTCAAGGGGTTGAGAATCTTCAGCGATATCATCATTGCTGGTTTCACTCTGCATGGAAGTGTCTGATTTCTCAATTTGATTAATGGAATGAAGTAAATTTCTTTTGACTTCTTCCAAGTAATTGTTAATCATCTCTGCTTTATCTCCTTCTTGAAAGGAAATTCTTCTGGCAATATGCCGTACTGAGCTGTCATCAATTACCTCTTTCTGAGGTTTGCTGGAATATTCTTGGATCTTTATTTCGATTGAATCCAAGAGTTCTTGACCATATAATGTCTTTGTTTTGGGATCCTTCTTCATTAGTTTGTCCCAAAAATTGTTGCAAAAAGCCCTGTATAAGCATGGGATATGTTCTTCGGTGAATCCGACTTCTGGAGTCCATTTATGAATCCAGGGAATAGAAAATTCCAGAAAGAAATAAATCTGGTTAATTTTGTCCGGGTAACAGATATGATCCGTGTGATATAAATTGTTTATAAAAGGGGATCATTTTATCCATTCTTTGTATAATATGAGAAATAGATCTGGTAAAATTTTTATTGTCGGACCGTGGTATGACCACCAGTTCAAAAACTAATTAGGAACAGCTTCTGCAAATATCTTTGCACATACTTTAATAAACCAAGTATGTTTATGTCTATCATTGTTATAGTATAATACTTTATCAAATGCTTGAATATAATCCCAATAGGTAAAATTCATTCTGGATTTGTTAAGGCTTATCTGCCTTTCTTTCATTGTGGATATACCCCAGTCTTCAACATATATAATCTGTTTAATAATAATCTTCGAGAAGTTATAAACGTTCTCGTCTGTGCTATATCCAGAAAAGTGCTGAAAATCTGCACTGCCAGTACTGGTTAATATTGTGTCATAATAGGATCGGGTTTTGTATGACTCACCCGGATAATATAATCCATTTATTAAATACCTTTGGAAAATACCAAAATAAATCAAATTTTGAAAATATATTGGCATCATATAATCTAGACAACAAATCTCTTTTATTAGGGATAGGATATCTAACCCACTTCAAATATTTATTCAAAGGTTTATAATTAATGACCAATCTAGGAATACCACGTTCCTTTTCAGCTGCGTTATTAACATAAAAAGCTGTACAAGACCAAGGAGATTTTGAGGGTTTTATCAAACCCTTTTGTAACAAGCTATCAATTTCCTTTTTGCAGAATTCTACTAATTCCGCGTTCATTTGACAAGGTCGAGATTTAGTAGGAATATCATCCTCAGAGAAATTATCTTCATATGGAAGAGTGACTATATGCTTTTTACGATTCCAAAAAGCACTAGGATGATCAGCACATATCAATAGCAATCTGCTCGGAAATCAATTTGATTTTTTCCTGTATTTTAGTAGAATTCATAGTATCAAATATATTCATACTAAATAATTCTAATTGTAAAGAATCAACACGTTTCTGCTTCATATCAATTAAAGCATTAATGTCTCTAGTTACTGGATCTGTAACAAAAGTATAACATATCTCTTTATCCTTATAAGTAGCAGTAAAACCTTTCGAGTCTATGCTAGTAAAAGGATAAATAGCGTTGATAAACGGTGTTCCAAGTATAATAGGCGGGTATAACTGGTTTTTAACCAAGAAAAAGAAGTGAGGAATACAGACTTTATTCTGACAAATACCCGTATTAGGAAGTTTATACTTTATATCTAAAGCATGTCCTGATGCAGATCTAACCATATGAGTAGTTTTTTGAAAATATTTCGTAGGTATTAAACCTTCTTGTATGCAGCTAACATCTGCTCCACTATCAATCATGTCAATGTTTGTAATAGAAAAACTATTATCAATGAGAATAGTACATTTGATATACCATTTATGAGCAATAATAATTTGCATCATTCCTAAAATCATATCATGTTTAGGTTCAAAACTAATAGGTTTTTCTTCAATATCATTTTCAGAAATACCTTTATTTTTATCATTAGATTTCTCAGCTAGAGAATTGATTTTCTCAATCTGAGTAATCCTATGATCACAAATCATTTGATTTTGTTTAAGAGATTTAATATCTCGTTTCAAGTTTTCAACTTCAAATTTTAAGTCATCGAAAGAAGAATCTCTTGCTGGAATAGTACTTTTATTTGCAAGACGGTTATTAACCTCTAATAAAGAATAAGGTGGGGAATATTCAAATTCTTTTTCAAAAGGTTTCGAAAAACTTGAATTTGAACTAGAACTTGGACTAGCAGCCAAATTAATAATTTTTTCACGAAGTTTTTCATCAGTAACTTCTTTTAAAAGTTCTATTACATTATCAGATGTAATAGTTTTCACGTTTAAATCTTGAAATTGTGATTGCAATTTATAAAATTCATCATCATCACAATTACATGTATCACCTTTGTAAGTTGTACAAGTATTATCAATATTTTTATCACTATCAGATAAGTCAAGTAAATCAATTTCAGCTTCCGATTCTGACTCAGAATAATAATCAGATTCTGATCCAGAAGTGTATAACAAACTATCAACCTTATCACGTAACTCATCGTCTAGTCCTAAGGTTTTCAGCTTTTGAAGCTTACAATTTGGGGCTATATGGCCAAATGTACCACACTTATAACACTTAATGTCAGCAAGATCTCGCTTAGACCTATTTTTGGTAAATCTAGTAGCCTTACGATGGGCTTTCTTAGTTTCTCGTTCTTCTTTGGATCTATATCTAGATCTCTTTCTCCTATAAGGACTGTCTTGGTTGGGGTATCTATGATACTTATGTTTCTTCTTCTTATGAACGGAACTCTCGGGTAAACCGAACTGGGTACAAAAATCTCCTAAGTGGGATTTTTCTTTAAACTTATCCATCTTAAGCTGTCTGGACAATCTTAACTCATTGCACATGTTTAACCCTTCCCGTGTGCAAATTCCTATCAACTTACCATAGGTATAATTATTGTATGGAATTTCACCATAGCTTCCTCTTAGAATCTTTCTAACTCTTTCCGCAAATATGGAGGGAAGGCCATCTATAAACTTAGCTTTCCAATGGTCCAACTTATTCTCTGGTAGTTCCATTACTCTACTCAGAAAAGTGTCTTTATACCATCTAAATTCGCTTAAGGTCCTACATCTAAGGCCATTAAGCAAAGTTCGGACAGTCTCATTCTGATTGGTAAATCTACCATTGAAATGTTCTAAAATAGTAAGAATAAGGGTATAAACCGCATCTTCTCTATTTGCCACTAGGGCCATGCCTAAGTTATCAACTCCTTCGTCAATGGCTTTAGCGTTAATAACCATTGCTCTATCTTCTATAGTCAAATAATTATCCCACCAGCCACGAAGTTGGCCAGTAAAACTTGCAACAATCATTCTGCAAATATTTCTATCTGTATTTTTCATACTTTTATAGATAGGTTCATACATAAGCATTCTATGTACAAGAATAGTTAACTGCCTATCAGTCAAACCATCAAGATTCCATTCATAAATTTCGGAACCACTGTAAGACGTATTAGTTTGATTCCAATCACGTTCCTCTATTAAAACATCTTGAGGAGTAGGACGATTGTAATAATAAGTTTGCATTCTGGGTTTATCAGCATATCTGCTATCAGCAAACTTACTATTCTTTTTGGGATAACTATTGAGTTTATTAATCTCTAACAAAACATCATTTTTGTAATCAAAAGTAGCGTCCATTTTATCAGCAAAATCTTTTGATAAATCAATAGGTTTGATATTCAAACCGGATAACTTTTTATCAAGAAGTTCTTCTAAATCATTTAAAGATTTAAATTTAAAATCCTGAATCTCAGGGGGTCTTTGTATATGAGTAAGAACAGTTTGAGCTTCTGATTTGCTTTTTGAAGTAGAGGCAATATCAAATTGATTTCTGAGCAGATTGCTATTGATATTTGTGCTGATCATCCTAGTGCTTTTTGGAATCGTAAAAAGCATATAGTCACTCTTCCATATGAAGATAATTTCTCTGAGGATGATATTCCTACTAAATCTCGACCTTGTTAAATGAACGCGAAATTAGTAGAATTCTGCAAAAAGGAAATTGATAGCTTGTTACAAAAGGGTTTGATAAAACCCTCAAAATCTCCTTGGTCTTGTACAGTTTCTTATATTAATAACGCAGCTGAAAAGGAACGTGGTATTCCTAGATTGGTCATTAATTATAAACCTTTGAATAAATATTTGAAGTGGGTTAGATATCCTATCCCTAATAAAAGAGATTTATTGTCTAGATTATATGATGCCAATATATGTTCAAAATTTGATTTATTTTGGTATTTTCCAAAACACTTGAAATGCCAGAGGGAAACTCTGCCTCTGTTCAGAAGCATCCGGCCATACAGTCGAGGCCGCTAGGGAGATATCAACTCAGGGACGAGCCGTCCCCATCTCATAGCACTTCCAAGGGATGAGCGAGGGCTAGTCAGGCTTATGAACCATCAGCTACACCAGTCCCTGAGGCACAGGATATACCAGTTCATGATATCCCCGATGATGGTAGGGGGGAGATGCTACAGTTGTCGGACTTGAAATATAAAAGAAGAAAGAGATTTGGGAGGACCGTTTTGTCAACGTGGTCGCCTTCACCAGCTTCCATATGTGGTGGCCAGTAAGGTCGCTAACTCTTGAGCGATAGTTTTTGTTGACAGATTTGGAGAGGTATAACCCGTGCATATTGAGACAGTTCCGAGCACGAAAGGGATGGATGTGGTTTACTAGAGTATAGTGGATGCCAAAGAGTACCTTGTCCGTGAATTCTATGCCAATGTCGCTCAGATAAAAAAAGGGGACGAAGGTGACCAAAGTACGTAACCTCAATGTGAGGTTTGATCAGCATACACTCAACACGTACTTAGGCTTCGAGGATGTTGAGCCAAAGGAGTATTTGGAAAAATGTGCATTGGGGGACGAAGTCCGACCTTGGTTAGCGGAGATGCTAGCACCACCAGGGCCACCACCTCCATGGATTGCCGCTAGGTTCCCATCCACTGGAGCACTCTGAGTTTCGAGGCGAAGGGGTGGCAAACCTTTGTCTGTAGTAGACTGGATCCGAGCCAGAATGAGACTCACCTTCCGATTCCTCGGGCAGTTCTGGTGGCATCTATTATGGCTGGGTACCCAATCAATGTGGGTGTCGTGATGTCAGCCAACATCTCTGTAATCGCACAACAAGATGAATAGTCCTACCCATATCCCAACACTATTAAAGAATATCTCACTGATGCAAGGGTAGAGCCGAGGGATTACAACACAAAGGTGAAGCCGAAGAAATCTTTTACTTGGTACTCATTGATGGATGTGAACAACCCGAAGAAGAAAGTTCAGCCTCCTACCACCACATGCCAGTCTGATGAGCCAGCCGTGGTAGTTTCTGAGATAGTTGATATTCTACCTTTTCGGCTGAGCCTTCTTCCAGCGTTACAGCTATGCCTCTGCCATCATCTATAATTCCTGCTACAGCTCAATCCACAGCTCCCACCTCAGCTCTGAGGCCAGTGCCCATACCTACTGCCCCACTATCTGCGCTGCGAGTCTCCCAAGCATTGGCGAGTTTCAACAACTGGATGCAGATAGATACTGCAAAGTTGTCTGACTTGTCCAATACTGTTGCATGGGTCGGTGATAGAAGTGCTTCGAAAGAAAGTAAAGAATATGAGAAAGTCCCAGTACAGCAAGAAGTCAGTGGATAAGCTCCGAAATGAGGTGAACAGAATTGCTACAGTCGGAGACCTTTCCTTTGACATGCTGCTTGACCTGCACCAGTCTGCCCCAGATCCTTCAGCCCCATCTACCGGTAGCACCAGCTGGCCAGTCTGAAGAGCCAGACCTTGCTGCCAACACTACTGAGGCAGTGCATCCTTGAGTCCAGGATGCTGAGATCAAATTGGTTGATCCGGAGGGCGATGACATTGCTGGGGACACAGAGATCTCCAAGGAGCCATAGGGAGTTTTCTTCACTCTTTCCCTCTTTTACTCTTATTTTTCTAAGCATTGGGGACAATGCTTATTTTTATTTAGTGGTGGAGTTTTTTTGACATATTTGGTACACTTTGATGCATTTGGCCTGTAATAATTTGATTATATTCTCTCTTTTCTTATTTGTATGTATATATCGTTTCTCTTTCTCATTATATATATTCATCCTATCTTTAGTAGTTTTTGCTTATTAGCTTCTTTATTTTTGTTTCCATATTAGTTCTTGTTTTGTTAAGTAGCTTCTTTTTATGTTTTAGTAGATAATAAGCCTTCTCTTTTCTTAACGTCACAGTTCTTTCCAAAGATAGTTGTTGTGTGAACCGGGTGACTCATCCCATCGATTGATGGAGTGACAACCTTCTTAAGGGAATTAGTCCGTTTTGTGTTTAGGTAATAATAGTAGTAGTAATGAATAAAAAGACCTAATTAAGTCGTTCTCTAAGAGTCAACCATGCTTCAATTGGCACCAACACACTTAACTACGTGTTTATGGTTAGAGACAAGGCTTTTAAAAGAAATAGCTCTAGTTAGTAACTTTGTGACTCTTGAGTTGACTTTGGTAATTATCGAGTGGTTTAATTGGACCATAGTGATCTTTAAACTTGAATGTGGTCATTGTAGGTTCTCCGCTCTATCCTCTTTTACAATCTAATTGCGTGAGGAGTGAGATGAATTGTTGCTAGTCCAAGTATCCATGCGAAAGGTCTAAAACTTGTCCTGAATATGTTTCAAGGTGAAATCCTAAGTTTTGCTTGGTTTGAGAAGTGATTGTAGACTCTCCTTGGCCCATTTGAGTTTTCTATTGCCAACCAATGTCGTTATACCTAGTCAACCCCTTCGAGCCTCTAGCCTTTTTTATTTGATAATCATGTTATAAGCCTTTACCCATTTTGCCGTGACCCTCTCTTGGCACCCGGACTTTCCTTAACACTCTTGTGAAACAAATGGCTTAAAACGTAAGTTTGGGGGAGAGATGAGGAATTTGAAAATTATATCAAGGCACAAAATTAGAAAAGAAATGATCTCTATGATAAGAGAAGGCAAGAAAAGAAAAGAACAAAAAAAAATGCAAAAAGTGAATAAGGAGAAGGGATAAAATTGTGCAAATTGTAGGAATGTTGGAAATTTGGTCTCCCATGATGAAATCCGAATAAAAAAGGAGGGTTCCGAAGCACAAGGAAATAAAGGACGCAGAAGCAAAGAAGTGCGGTCCGCAGAAGGAATTCTACTGCCTTAGAAGAAATTGCGGACCACAGAATTCCATCTACGGCCGCGACCCAAGATATAGAACCCAACATGATTTTTACAAATATGCGGACCGCACAAGAATTGTGCGGCCGAAGAAGTTACTTCGCAACCGCAATCCAGAAATGTGCGGCTGCAGAATCTACTCTCCTGCCAACTGAAGAAATCTACGAATCGCTCATGGAATTGTGCAGCCCCAGAACCTCACGAGGGGAATTTTTGTCAGTGAATTTTGGCCCTCTATAAATAAACGAGTTTCACAAATTTAGGCCAAGTTTTAAAGAAAAAGTTGCTGTAGCTGTTACCTTTTACTACTTTAGAAGTTTGGAACCATTTTAGTGTTTTAGCATTATCTTTTACCATTTTATTCTTTGAATATGAGTTTCATTAGTTTTTCTTCTTTATTTACCTCAATTCCCATTAGGAGGAGCTAGATTTTTACTAGGGTTATGACCCAACCCTAGTGTGTAATCCTTATGGTTATTTAATTTAATGCTTGTTTATGATTGGGTGTCGATTAGCTTAGTTCATGCTTCAATTTTAGAATTAATGGTTGCAAACATTGTTTCATGCCTTTTTGACTTAGTCTCTACTTGAGAAAGAGGGACCTTGTCTAGGATAACTTGGCTAACAAGAAATTGGGCTAATTGAGAGATTGATTAGCCTAATTAAAGGTTTAAAACTAGAGATGGTAAGAACCCGACTTGAGCTTATATCAACTATTTGTTTTGATACCCATTTGGACTTGAGAAAGTCAAATTGGGCAAAATCCCTCTTTGACCGAGAAGTATTGAATGTGTAATGGAGAGTTGAGAGCTATAATATACCCCAATCAAGAAAACAAATATTAATGTCTCTATCCCATTAGGCGAACACTTAGGTTATGGTCACATCCCTAGGCCTTTAAACTATTTGGAAAAACACCAAAAATATTCATTTCTAGTTTCTTTTCCTTAGCTTGCAATTATTAGAGTAACATTAGAAGTAGAAATTGAAACTCTGTTATGGAAGTGCAATTTAGGTAGTCCATTCGTTTTCTTCAAATATATACTCCTAACACCCCTTATAACTCTATGTGGATTCGACCCCAACTCATAATTGGGTAATTTATACTGCATACAACCGTATCATATCTCTTATCGAAATGTGTTGTGGACGTCATCAGGCATGGAATGAGATAGTTCATGAAATACGAGAAGGCATGAAAACAATTATTTTGACGGCATATATACACTCGTCACCTTGCATATACGTCGTTACACACGTAATTCACATAACATATAGTTCAAAGGTTCCTAGTTCCCTCAAATCAAGGTTAGACCCAACACTTACCTCACTCGACAACACAAGCAATCAACCAACCACGACCTTGCCTTTTGAACAAGCCTCAAAACCAACCAAATCTAGAAAATTATTGACCAAATGATTCAAAATAAGCTTTAGGAACTACCCACAAATGAAAGAGGTTCAATTTATATCATTTTTGAAAAGTCAACCCCGGGCCCGCTTGGTCAAAAATCAGATTCAGACCAAAACGGGATCACCCATTCTCCTCGAGCCCGGTTATGTGATTTGTTTCGAAATCCGAACCCAATTCGAGCAATTTTACAAAAATCACCAATTTTTCCCAAATCCCTTATTTCTACCATGGAAATCCTAAATTTGATGTTGAAATCTCATGAAATGTAATGTGTAATTGAAAAGAAATTGATTAAAGTTACTTACCAATGAATTTAGAAAGAAAAGTCTATTGGACAATCGCTTACAGGGTGTTTAGGGTTAAGAGATTGTGAGAAATGAGCAAAATTCCATTTTTCTCTCTTTTACCCAGCTGCGAACACCGCATTTGTGAGACAAGGGTCGCAAATGCGAACCCTGTCAGAGAAGAGTAAAAGTCGCAAATACGACATTTAAATCGCAAATGCGAACCCAGATCCATTGTAAATGTGACCGAGAACTTTGCAAAAGAGAAGCTGTAGACTAGGGGTTAGTGACCGCAATTGCGACCACTTCCTTCGCAAATGCGAAGGTCCAGAGTTCGTAAAAGTGCACAAATAATTGCAAATGCGAGATTCACTGAGCCCAACCCATGCTCGCAAATGCGAAAGGTTCTGCGCACGCAATTGCGAGATCTGCAACAAAGCACCAACACTGGTATTGCACCAACAAATATTTCCTTTGCAAAACTCCGTTTTAAGTCATTCCTTTTCAGTGTATTCAGACCTTAGAACCCTAAAAACATTCTCTCAAGTTTTTCTCATGATCCAAGACCCAAACAAAGGGCAAACAACACAAATCAAGTGTCGGGAATCTCGTGGCGCTAATAAGTTTCTTGTTCTTCTTGTTGTTGCTCATTTGATTTTTGTTCCAACTCGTGTGGGAGGTTAGTTTAAGTGGTTTATGTTTTGTAAATACTCCCTCATATTTTTAATATCAACCCTAGGTGATTTCAAGTCTACTAAAGTGATTCTAGTGCCGAAAAACCCTAATTGATTGCTAGTTTCGCTTCCTTGTTCTTGTGGCAGCATTGGAGGGATATTTCGTGGACAATTAAGGTCAAATTGGAGTTGTTCTTTCTGTTTAAATGTAAGAAACCCCTTACTCTACATGTATTTAAGATTATCTAAATGGCGACTTAGTCATTGAAGCTAGAACTTGTGAAATATATATCGAAAGGCTTGGTAGTAATGTTGTCGGTTGGTGGACTGTTTTGGGAGGCCCAATATGATTATTATTGATGTTGTTTGGGTTGTTTGGTGATTATTTTGACTTGTGGGAAGTCATATAAATAGGGGTGATTCTGTCCGTTTTCTCGTAAAATAGGTTGCGGCCGATACATAATAGTACGACGCTTAAACGATAACGATAATGTCATTTCTCTTATTGTAGACTAAGGAATCGTGACATTTGCATAGCTTGAGGTTGGGCAGTATATACAAGGTATGTGAGGATATCCCTTTCCTTCTTTTGCATGACTCCGATTGTACATAATGTAATGAACGAGCTTCCAAAGATACTCCACTCTTAGAAGCTAGCAATACTTACATTGTTTCCCTTCTTATGGAACGATTGATGTTGATGTTGCTTCTCTTTTTCTTATGTTATCAATGTTGTTGTTACTTCCTGATTCTTATAAGATTCATGATGAAGAGTTAGTCCTAATAATGGGTACGGATGATACCGACCTTACGTCACTCCGAAGTTCAGAATGTGATTCCATTGAGTCCAGCATACATTATATATATGTACCTATTTTACTCTACCGAGCTGTGCTATAGTCGTCCGGGTACGAAACCTATTGTTTAACCATTGATCAGTTGGGTTTTACCGAGCTCCACGTGGCTGGGTACGATTCTATCGAGCCTTATGATGGTCGGGTACGTTTTTATTGAGCCTATTACAGTCGAGTACGATATGATGATGATGATTCCCACATAGGCGTATGTTTTAAAAGTTTATGTATATATATGTATGTATCATGCATTTCATGTCAGTAGCCCTCATAGGTAACCAAATGTTACATGTTGTATATTCTTTATCCCTGTTTACATTACTGTTCATACTTATTCTTTCCTGCCTTACATACTCAGTACTTTATTCGTACTGACATCTTTTTATTTGTGGACATTGCATGTCGTGTGGCAGGTCCTGATAGATGGGTGGGCGCAGATCCCCCACCATATTAGGCTGCCCAGTTCAGCGGTTATTGGCGAAATCCCTTCTTCGGACTTGCTGTGGTCTTGGTATGCATTGTTGTTATAGAAATTATGGGTATGTCGGGGCCCTGTTCCGGCAATGTTGCAGCACTTATGTTCCTTTAGAGGCTCATAGATAGGTGTCGACTCATGTATAGTTTGGTATGCCTTGTAAGCTGATTTTTGTTGTATAGTCTTTCATGGAAGCGCGGTAGCTCGTACCTTATATATAATTTATTGACAGTCTTTTCATCCCATGTTATGTATGTTCATGTCATTATCTTTCATTGTTGGTTGTTCATGGTCTATGTCTACTATTTATATTGATCTTGTCGGCCCTTAAAGATAATAAGGAATGTTAGATAAAATGTACGTTGGTGCTCGGCAAGTATGGCCCGGGTGCTAGTCATGACCCTCCAGTTTGGGCCGTGACATTTGCGACCGCACAACATAAATATATGGTCTGTGATTCCCCATCTGCGGCCGTAAGTGACGTTATGCGGACCGCAGATCACTTCCCTGCAAGCATGATCTAAATGGATACCCTTACTGTGTTCTCTGGTTTATATTTTACTTGCATGTATCCTGTGTATGTTTGAACATTGAATCGCAACTAACAATTGCCTTTGCTTGATACAGATAATGGTTCGATCCATAGGACGAGGCGATACTTCAAAAGGGAGAGGTGAACCTTCTCGAGGTCGAGGCAAGAGTGCCTTATCCCTTGGCCAAGACAATAAGGAAGAAAACAATAGCTGGGAGAGGGAAAGGTGCAGACCTCTGTGAGACCAACTCATATGTCCCGTCTAGGGAAGTGTCAGAGGGAAACTCTGCCTCTGTTCAGAAGCATCCAGCCATACAGTCGAGGCCGCTAGGGAGATACCAACTCAGGGACGAGCCGTCCCCTATCTCATAGCACTTCCGAGGGATGAGAGAGGGATAGTCAGGATTATGAACCATCGGCTACACCAGTCCCTGAGGCACAGGATATACCAGTTCATGATATCCCCGATGATGGTAGGGGGGAGATGCTACAGTTGCCGGACTTGAAAGATAAAAGAAGAAAGAGATTTGGGAGGACCGTTTTGTCAACGTGGCCGCCTTCACCAACTTCCATATGTGGTGGCCAGTGAGGTCGCTAACTCTTGAGCGATAGTTTTTGTTGACAGATTTGGAGAGGTATAACCCGTGCATATTGAGACAGTTTTGAGCACGAAAGGGATGGATGTGGTTCACCCAGACTATAGTAGATGCCAAAGAGTACCTTGTCCGTGAATTCTATGCCAATGTCGCTCATATAAAAAAAGGGGACGAAGGTGACCAAAGTACGTAACCTCAATGTGAGGTTTGATCAGCATACACTCAACATGTACTTAGGCTTCGAGGATGTTGAGCCAAAGGAGTATTTGGAAAAATGTACATTGGGGGACGAAGTCCGACCTTTGTTAGCGGAGATGCTAGCACCACCAGGGCCACCACCTCCATGGATTGCCGCTGGGTTCCCATCCACTGGAGCACTCTGAGTTTCGAGGCAAAGGGGTGGCAAACCTTTGTCTGTAGTAGACTGGATCCGAGCTAGAATGAGACTCACCTTCCGATTCCTCTGGCAGTTCTAGTGGCATCTATTATGGCTGGGTACCCAATCAATGTGGGTGTCGTGATGTCAGCCAACATCTCTGTAATCGCACAGCAAGATGAATCGTCCTACCCATATCCCAACACTATTAAAGAATATCTCACTGATGCAAGGGTAGAGCCGAGGGATTACAACACAAAGGTGAAGCCGAAGAAATCTTTTACTTGGTACTCATTGATGGATGTGAACAACCCGAAGAAGAAAGTTCAGCCTCCTACCACCACATGCCAGTCTGATGAGCCAACCGTGGTAGTTTCTGAGATAGTTGATATTCTACCTCTTCGGCTGAGCCTTCTTCCAGTGTTACAGCTATGCCTCTGCCATCATCCACAATTCCTACTACAGCTCAATCCACAGCTCCCACCTCATCTCTGAGGCCAGTGCCCATACCTACTGCCCCACTATCTGCGCTGCGAGTCTCCCAGACATTGGCGAGTTTCAACAACTGGATGTAGATAGATACTGCAAAGTTGTCTGACTTGTCCAATACTATTGCAGTGCATTCCACTTCTCAAGCACATCAGGTTTCCTCGACCATTGATGAGACACTAAAGAAGATTTTAGAGAACTAAAAGATAATTATGAGCACCTTGGTATAGCATGGGTCGGTGATAGAAGAGCTGCGAAAGGAAGTAAAGAAGATGAGGAAGTCCCAGTCCAGCAAGAAGTCAGTGGATAAGCTCCGGAATGAGGTGAACAGAATTGCTACAGCCGGAGACCTTCCCTTTGACATGCTGCTTGACTTGCACCAGTCTGCCCCAGATCCTTCAGCCCCATCTACCGGTAGCACCAGCTGGCTAGTCTGAAGAGCCAGACCTTGCTGCCAACACTACTGAGGCAGTGCATCCTTGAGTCCAGGATGCTGAGATCAAATTGGTTGATCCGGAGGGCGATGACATTGCTGGGGACACAGAGATCTCCAAGGAGCCATAGGGAGTTTTCTTCACTCTTTCCCTCTTTTACTCTTATTTTTCTAAGCATTGGGGACAATGCTTATTTTTATTTAGTGGTGGAGTTTTTTTGACATATTTGGTACACTTTGATGCATTTGGCCTGTAATAATTTGATGATATTCTCTCTTTTCTTATTTGTATGTATATATCTTTTCTCTTTCTCATTATATATATTCATTTTATCTTTAGTTGTTTTTGCTTATTAGCTTCTTTATTTTTGTTTCCATATTAGTTCTTGTTTTGTTAAGTAGCTTCTTTTTATGTTTTAGTAGATAATAAGCCTTCTCTTTTCTTAACGTCACAGTTCTTTCCAAAGATAGTTGTTGTGTGAACCGGGTGACTCATCCCATCGATTGATGGAGTGAGAACCTTCTTAAGGGAATTAGTCCATTTTGTGTTTAGGTAATAATAGTAGTAGTAATGAATAAAAAGACATAATTAAGTCGTTCTCTAAGAGTCAACCATGCTTCAATTGGCACCAACACACTTAACTACGTGTTTATGGTTAGAGACAAGGCTTTTAAAAGAAATAGCTCTAGTTAGTAACTTTGTGACTCTTGAGTTGACTTTGGTAATTATCGAGTGGTTTAATTGGACCATAGTGATCTTTAAACTTGAATGTGGTCATTGTAGGTTCTCCGCTCTATCCTCTTTTACAATCTAATTGCGTGAGGAGTGAGATGAATTGTTGCTAGTCCAAGTATCCATGCGAAAGGTCTAGAACTTGCCCTGAATATGTTTCAAGGTGAAATCCTAAGTTTTGCTTGGTTTGAGAAGTGATTGTAGGCTCTCCTTGGCCCATTTGAGTTTTCTATTGCCAACCAATGTCGTTATACCTAGTCAACCCCTTTGAGCCTCTAGCCTTTCTTATTTGATAATCATGTTATAAGCCTTTACCCATTTTGCCGTGACCCTCTCTTGGCACCCGGACTTTCCTTAACACTCTTGTGAAACAAATGGCTTAAAACGTAAGTTTAGGGGAGAGATGAGGAATTTGAAAAATATATCAAGGCACAAAATTAGAAAAGAAATGATCTCGATGATAAGAGAAGGCAAGAAAAGAAAAGAACAAAAAGAAAAATGCAAAAAGTGAATAAGGAGAAGGGTTGATGGATTCAATAAGAGGTAACGATCCCAAACATTAAAAAATCGAAAAGCGAGAAAAAGAATGAAATGGTCAAGAAAAAGTGATGTTAGGTCTCTCTAGTCCCCAATGAAAAGAAAGTGCCTCTAAGAATTGGCAATTATGAGCCGAGAAATGAAAGATGGAGTGCTTAAAGAAAGGTGTAACCACTTACCCATGCGGTATCCTTCCCTAACCCAAAAGCCTTCATTACATCCCGAAAGAAGTCTTACCTGATTTCAAAACGAGTAAGCTTTCATTAGTGGCAATCTACATGAGGGGCAAGCCTATGCTACTTGAAGCCGTACTTGTGACATTCTCTTGTGAGAGATGAGTGAGCCCTTCATGAATCTTCGGATTGAGTGCTAACTTCATAAGTGATCTTGGCAAATGGAAAGTAGAGGAGGAAGAGTTTGGAGTCCACCATGGCCTACATGATAGACAAGAGTCCTTGATGAGTAAAGTCAATTCTTGAAGCTCAAATGTCACGTTAGAACTATATGTGTATGAATGTTTAACATGTCGCCTTGTTGATAATGCATGAGTAGTGTGGGTAATTGTTGGTCCCAACTTATGTGTAAATGGCTCACCTTTGACTCACCGAAATGACCCTTAACTTTAGGAGGTGAGAACTAATTTATTTGCTTGAGGACAAATAAAGACTTAAGTTTGGTGGAATACATAAGTGGGGATTTTGACTGCTTATAAGTACCTTTTGCTTTTGTTTTAGTCCAAAAGTACTGAATTGCATTCCCGAAACTAATAACATTGTGCAAATTGTAGGAATGTTGGAAATTTGGTCTCCCATGATGAAATCCGAATAAAAAAGGAGGGTTTCGAATCACAAGGAAATAAAGGACGCAGAAGCAAAGAAGTGCGGTCCGCAGAAGGAATTCTACTGCCTCAGAAGAAATTGTGGACCATAGAATTCCATCTACGGCCGCAACCCAAGCTATAGAACCCAACATGATTTTTACAAATATGCGGACCGCACAAGAATTGTGCGGCCGAAGAAGTTACTTCGCAACCGCAATCCAGAAATGTGCGGCTGCAGAATCTACTCTCCTGCCAACTGAAGAAATCTACAAATCGCTCATGGAATTGTGCAGCCGCAGAACCTCCCGAGGGGCATTTTTGTCAGTGAATTTTGGCCCACTATAAATAAATGAGTTTCACAAATTTAGGTCAAGTTTTAAAGAAAAAGTTGTTATAGCTGTTACCTTTTACTACTTTAGGAAGTTTGTAACCATTTTAGTGTTTTAACATTATCTTTTACCATTTTAATCTTTGAATATGAGTTTCATTAGTTTTTCTTCTTTATTTACTTCAATTCCCATTAGGAGTAGCTAGATTTTTACTAGGGTTATGACCCAACCCTAGTGTGTAATCCTTATGGGTATTTAATTTAATGCTTATTTATGATTGGGTGTCGATTAGCTTAGTTCATGCTTCAATTTTAGAATTAATGGTTGCAAACATTGTTTCATGCCTTTTTGACTTAGTCTCTACTTGAGAAAGAGGGACCTTGTCTAGGATAACCTGGCTAACAAGGAATTGGGCTAATTGAGAGATTGATTAGCCTAATTAAAGGTTTAAAACTAGATATGGTAAGAACCCGACTTGAGCTTATATCAACTATTTTGTTTGATACCCATTTGGACTTGAGAAAGTCAAATTGGGCAAAATCGCTCTTTGACCGAGAAGTATTGAATGTGTAATGTAGAGTTGAGAGCTATAATACACCCCAATCAAGAAAACAAGTATTAACGTCTCTATCCCATTAGGCGAACACTTAGGTTATGGTCACATCCCTAGGCCTTTAAACCATTTGGAAAAACACCAAAAACATTCATTTCTAGTTTCTTTTCCTTAGCTTGCAATTATTAGAGTAACAGTAGAAGTAGAAATTAAAACTCTGTTGTGGAAGTGCAATTTTAGGTAGTCCATTCGCTTTCTTCAAATATATACTCCTAACACCCCTTATAACTCTATGTGGATTCGACCCCAACTCATAATTGGGTAATTTATACTGCATACAACCGTATCATATCCCTTTGCAAAACTCATCCGAAACATGTTCAAAACTCACCCGAGCACCTCGGACTTCAAACCAAACATACACACAAGTGTAATAACATCATACAAACCTTTTCGCGCAATCAAATCATCAAAATAACATCTAAATCTGCGAATCAATCCTTAAAACGAATGAACTTTTAAAGTGAAACGCAAGAACACTAGCATCACATTTAAGTGTCCGAATCATGTCAAATGAATTCCGAATTGAACCAAAGTTTGCAGACAAGTTTCAATTAATAATATGGAACTATTTTTAACATCAAGATCCGAACCCGTTAGCTAATAAGTCAACTTATAGTCAAACTTAGAAATTTCCAACTTTCAAAAATGCTAGTTTTCGGCAAAATGAGTCAAAACAATTTAGGGACCTCCGAATTAAATTCCGAGCATACGCCCAAGTCCCAATAACGATACGGATCCACTGGGACCGTCAAACACGGATCCAGGTCTGTTTACATTAAATATTGACCATAGTCAACTCAAGTTATTTTTAAGGCAAAATTTCTCGTTTTCTTTAATTTTTCACACAAAGACTTTCCGGAATGAGACACGGACTGTGCACGCAAATCGAGAAATACTAAGCAGAGCTAATTGAGGTCTCATAACACTAGAATAGAGGCTAAATCTCAAAATGATATATCGGGACATCACATTCTCCACCTCTAAAATAAACGTTCGTCCTCAAACGGACATAGAAAAATACTTGGACTGGTGAAAAGGTATGGGTATCTACTCCGCGTATCAGACTCGAACTCCCACATAGCTGCCTCGACCGACTTACCTCTCCACCCCACTCGAACAAATGGATAACTCTTTGACCTCAACTTCTGGACCTGTCGGGCTCGCATGGCCACCGGCTCCTCATCCTAAGTCAAATCCTTGTCCAATTGGACTGAACTGAAATCTAACACATGGGACGGATCACTGTGATATTTCCGGAGCATGGACACATGGAATACCGAATGGACTGCTGATAAACTAGGTGGAAATGCAAGCTTGTAGGCCACCTCTCCCACTCTCTCAAGAATCTCAAAAGGCCCGATATACCTTGGGCTCAACTTGCCCTTCTTCCCGAACCTCATCACACCCTTCATGGGTGAAACCCAGAGTAAAACCCTCTCCAACTATAAATGCAACATCACGAACTCTACAATTGGCATAACTCTTCTACCTAGACTGAGCTGTGCGAAGTCGGTCCTGAATCATCTTAACCTTTTCCAAGGCAATCTGAACCAAATCGTTACCCAACTATCGAGCCTCTCATGGATCAAACCAACCAACTTGCGAACAACATAATCTCCCATATAATGCCTCATAGGGATCCATCTGAATACTCAATTGGTGGTTGTTGTTGTAGGCAAACTCCGCACGCGGAAAGAATCCCCAAAATTCATGGCACATGCGCAAAGCATATCCTCAAATATATGAATGGTGCGCTTCGACTGTCCGTCCGTTTGGGGTGTAAATGTTGTACTCAACTCAACCTGCGTGCCTAACACACGCTGCACGACCCTCCAAAAATACGATGTGAACTACGTGCCCCGATCATAGATAATGGACACAGGCACACTGTGCAGACGAATAATCTCGCGGATATAGATCTCAGCTAACTGCTCTGAAGAATAGGTAACTGCTACTGGAATGAAATGCGCCGACTAGGTCAACCTATCCACAATCACCCATACAACGTCAAATTTATTATGAGTCTGTGGGAGCCCAACAACAAAATCCATGGTAATATGCTCCCACTTCCACTCGGGAATCTCAAACCTTTGAAGCAAACCACTAAGACTCTAATGCTCGTACTTTACTTGCTGGCAATTCAAACAACAAGACACATAAGCAACTATATCCTTATTCATCCTTCTCCACTAATAATGCTGCCTCAAATCCTGGTACATCTTGGCGGCGCTTGGATGGACAGAATACCGCAAACTATGGGCCTTCTCAAGAATCAATTCATGAATCCCATCCATATTGGGCACACAAATCTGACCCTACATCCGCAAAACCCCATCATCACCAATAGTAACCTGCTTAGCATCACTGTGCCGCATCGTGTTATTAAGGACAAGCAAATGGGGGTCGTCATATTGATGCTCTCTGATGCGCTCCTACAAAGAAGATCGAGAAACCGTGCAAGCTAGAACTCGACTAGGCTCCGAAATATCTAACCTTACGAATTGATTGGCCAAGACTTGAATATCTGATGCTAGCGGTCTCTCACCAACTGGTATATACATAAGGCTACCCATACTCACAGCCTTTCTACTCAAGGCATCGGCTACCACATTGGCCTTCCCGGGGTGATATAAAATGGTGATATCATAGTGTTTTAGCAGCTCCAACCACCTCTACTGTCTCAAATTGAGATCCTTTTGCTTGAACAAATACCGAAGACTCCGATGATTTGTGAACACCTCACATGACACGCCGTAGAGGTAATGCCTCCAAATCTTCAATGCATCTACAATGCTGCCAACTCCAAGTCATGAATATGGTAATTCTTCTCGTGAACCTTCAACTGTCATGACACTTATGCAATCACCCTCTTATTGTAGTCAAGGCAGTCTTGAGCTACTAAAATCTCAACTCACACTCATCCGACCACCTGAATGGGGCACCCTTCTGGGTCAATCTAGTCAATGGGGCTGCAATGGATGTACAACCCTCCATAAACCGGCGATAATAACCCGCCAAATCCAGAAACCCCGAATCTCTATAGCTGAAGTAGGCCTAGGACAGTTCTGAACTACCTCAATCTTCTTAGGATCCACTTTAATGCCTTCTTCAAATACGACATGCCCCAAAAAGGAGACTAAGTCCAACCAAAACTCACACTTTGAAAACTTAGCATATAACTGACTATCTCTTAGAGTCTGAAGCACAACTCGAAGGTGGTGCTCATGCTCCTCTAGACTGTAGGAGTAGATCAAGATATCATCAATGAATACGATCACAAAACAATCCAAATAGGGCTTAAATACCCGGTTCATCAAATCCATGATGGTTATGGGGAATTTGTCAACCCAAATGATTATCATTAGGAACTCATAATGCCCATATCGAGTCTGGAAAGCTATCTTAGGGACATCTGATGCCCTAATCTTCAACTAATGGTATCTAGACCTCAAATCAATCTTCAAAAACACTTTGGCACCCTGAAGCTTATCAAATAAGTCATCAATCCTCGACAACGGGTAATTTTTCTTGATAGTCACTTTGCTAAACTGCCGATAGTCTATACATATCCCCATCGAACCATCCTTCTTCTTCACAAACAATATTGTCGCACCCTAAGGTGAGACACTAGGCCTAACGAATCCCTTATCAAGAAAATTCTGCAACTGCTCCTTCAGTTCCTTCAACTCAGGTGGGGTCATACGGTATGGTGAAATAGAAATGGGTTGAGTTCTCGGAGCCAAATCAATACAGAAGTCAATATTTCTATCGGGTGGCATCCCCAGCAGATATGCAGGAAACAACTTTGGAAACTCACGCACAACATGTACCGAATCCATGGGAGGAACCTTCGCACTAGAATCACAAATATAGGCCAAATAAGCTAGACATCTCTTCTCGACCATACACCGAGCCTTCACATAAGAAATAACTTTGCTGGTAGAATGGCTAGCAGTCCCTCTCCACTCTAATCAAGGCAACCTTGGCATGGCTAAGGTCACAATCTTGGCGTGACAATCCAATATAGTGTGATAAAGTGAAATTCAATCAATGCCCAAAATAACATCAAAGTCTACCATTTCAAGAAGTAGGAGATCTACTCTAGTCTCAAGACTCCCAATAGTAATCACACATGAGCGATAGACACGGTCTACAACAATAGAATCTCCCATAGGCTTGGACATATACACATGAGCACTCAAAGAATCACGAGGCACAACCATATATGAAGCAAAATAGGATGACACATAGGAATAAGTAGAGTCCGAATCAAATAGAACTGAAGCATCTCTATGGCAAACTAGAATAATACATGTGATAAAGGCATCAGATGACTCGGCCTCATGTCTAGCTGGGAATGCATAATATCGGGATTGGGCCCCACCACCCTGACCTACGTCTCTCTGATGGCCTCTAGCTGGCTGGCCTCCACCTCTAATGGCCTGATCTCCACCTCTGGCAGCCTGACCATTGCCCCTAGCTGACTTAGTGGGTGGTGAAGCAATCGGTGCTGGGACCATGGCACGAGAACTATGGTGTGGCATGCTGCTCAACAATCTCGAGCAGTACCTCATGATGTGACATGTACTATCACACTCAAAGCACCCATTTATCTGATGTGGTTGCTGAAGTTGAAACTGACCCGAACGGGCCGGATAACCACGGTGGTAGCTCTAGATCGGAGGCGCACTAATAGGAGCCGATGGTGCACTGTAGGCTGGCTGCCCAGGATGAGATACATAAGGACCACGACTACCCGAAGCACTGTGGGATGCCTGAAGCGCTGGCTGAAATGGCCTAGGGGAATGACCTCTACCAAAAGTACCCCTGCCTCCAAATGAGGCACCACTGAAACCACCGAAATGATGAGGCCTCTTATCAGACACCGGCCCCCTTTCTTGAACACGAACCATCTCAATCTGTCTAGCAATATCTGCGGCCCTCTGAAAAGAAATATTATCTCCAGTCTCTTTGGCCATTTGTAGCCTGATACTGAAAGTGAGCCCATCTATTAATCTCTTCACTCTCACCCTCTCAATAGGAAGTAAAACAATGGCATGGCAAGCTAGGTCCACAAATCGAGTCTCGTACTGGGTAATAGTCATACTACCCTGCTGAAGACGCTCAAACTGCCTGCGGTAATCCACTCTCAGAGTGAAAGGAATGAACTTCTCTAGGAATAGCTGTGAAAACTGATCCCAGGTAAGTGCAGGCGAACCAGCTGGTCTAGTCAACACATAATCTCTCCACTATCTCTTTGCATAAATGGTCATCTGGAACACTATAAAGTCGACCATATTGATCTCAACAATACCCATGTTGCGCAATACCTCGTGGCAACTGTCCTAGTAATCATGTGGGTACTCAAAATGTGCACCGCTGAAATGAATAGGAAAGAGCTTGGAATGTGCACCGATGTTGTACGTGCCATCTACAAGAGAACAAGAATAGATTGGTTCAATCATCAATGATAGAATGAAATCGCATGATAGAGAAAGAAAGAAATAAAATTTTTCCTAAAACTCCATAGCCGGGCGGATTTGGGCTACTAAGTGGAACCAGGCCATTAAACCTCTGGAAGATAAATACAGACGTCTCCGTATTGATTCTCCAGACTCTACTAAGCTTTCTCATGACTCGTGAGACCTAGGCAACCTAGTACTATGATACCAACTTGTCACGACCCAGAATTTTCACCCTCGGGACCGTGATGGCGCCTAATATTTCACTTGCTAGGTAAGCCAACGTTAGATATAGTTATTAACCATTTTTAACAATTCAAATCAAATGAGAACCAATAAGCTGAATAAACTTAATAGAGTAAATAAACTTAATAGAGTAAATAAACTAATAAACGGCGATATCCAAATACAGTATCCCAGAACTGGTGTCACGAATACACGACCATCTAGAGTACTACAAATAATAGTCTAAATAAAAGCATAACTATCTGAATCAAAATAAATATCTAGGGTGATGTAGAAGGGGACTTCAGGGATGCGAACGCTATGCAGTTGTACCTCAAGTCTCCACCAAGAATTGGATCCTAGCAAATCTACTGAACGCCATTAGGACCCACTCCAAAATCTGCACAAGAAGTGCAGAGAGTAGTATGAGTACAACCGACCCCATTTACTCTATCAGTGTCGAGCCTAACCTCGATAAAG